>NC_069501.1:305728064-305803064 GCF_027579735.1 Bombina bombina | reverse complement strand
TATAGTTACACATATATATATATATATATATATATATATACATACACACACACATGTATATATATATATATATAAAAATAATATCCATGTTTACTAAAAAAATGTATTAAGCCACATGCCTAACCGTGCAAGTTTCCACTATTTCCACTGTTTTTGCCAATTAAATTAATATTCAGCAGCTCTATTTCCCTTCCCTTTCAGCTTATGCACTCGTTGGTCTTAGTACTACTGGGTAGTACATATTATGCTGGAGTTACAAATCCCTTTACCTTGTCCCACAGCAGCAGCACAGGGGTAGAATCTTATCTGCATTCTGCAACAGCAGTAAAATCGGGGGGAGGGGCTGTACTAAACAGCACATCAGCCTGTTCTTCTCCACCTGACCTGACCCGCTGTGAATGATGATGTCACACTGGGTTAACCGGCGGCCCGGTTCTATTTATTGTTGTGACATGATGTTGTAGTTTTACTACAGTGATGCGTATTAAAACTACATCATGTCACAACAATAAAATAACATTTTGGGGCAAAGTTAAGTAACGGCCACTGCGCTCCTGCTCCTTCACACTGTGCAGCGGCGCTGCTTGCTGTGCTTCTTTCTCTCCACACAACAACACACTATGTGCAGCTGCCGCTCGGCCCACCAGCTGGTATATTCTCGGGGGGGGGGGGCAATTGCCCCGTTGCCCCCCCCTGGATCCGCCACTGGGTGTAAGTGCTTGTTGCTGTAATCTGTGTAATAAGATATTGATAAGTCTATTATACTATTACTATCAAATAGGTGTGTTTTGATGCAGGACTGAGTCGGTGGAGCCATTGGACAGTAGGTCATCAATACTCTGGTAACCTGCTTGCTTGCTCTACTGCAAAGTGTCCCTGGATTTGTTTTTTTTAAATGTTGGCAACTATTGTTGAAGGTGGCACATGTCATTATACCACTGGGTTAGAATTGCTGAACAACATACTCTCTGCCACTAATTTACTTCTAAAAGCGAATAATCTGTTGAATGTATATGTAAATGGTAGGGTTTCACTTAAAGGGACATGAAACACAAACAAATTATTTCAAATTACTCGATTGGGTTGATTTCCGGCGATGTCTGTCCGCCTGCTCAGAGCAGGCAGACAGGTTATGGAGCAGCGGTCTTTGTGACCGCTGCTTCATAACTGCTGTTTCTGGCGAGTCTGAAGACTCGCCAGAAACACGGGCCGTCAAGCTCCTTTCGGAGCTTGATAGATAGGCCCCAATGTGTAATCCCACAAAACCTTGTTTGTATTAGTCAGTTTTATTGTCGATTTTTTATCTGTTCCTAATTGTTTGCAGCAGGACAGTGATATAAGCTTAAAACTTAAAGGACCAGTCAACACAGTAGATTTGCATAATCAACAAATGCATTATAACAAGACAATGCAATAGCACTTAGTCTGAACTTCAAATGAGAAGTAGATTTTTTTTTATGACGATTTTAAAGGATATGTCTATTTCCACTCCCCCTGTACCATGTGAAAGCCATCAGCCAATCACAAATGCATACACGTACCATGTGACAGCAATCAGCCAATCACAAATGCATACACGTTTATTCTGCACATGCTCAGTAGGAGATGGTGACTCAAAAAGTTTAAATATAAAAAGACTGTGCACATTTTGTTAATGGAAGTAAATTTTGAAAGTTGTTTAAAATTGAAAGCTCTATCTAAATAATGAAAGTTTAATTTTGACTTGAGTGTTAGCAGCGTTCATTACTTTAAAGCACTGGTTTTCAAACTTGTCCTCAGGCCAGATTTTGAGGATATCTGAACTAGAGCACAGGTGAAATAATCAGCTGATTAGTAAACATGGTTATTTTACCTGCTCTTATCCAAGGTAATCCTGAAAATCTGGCTTGCTAGGGAGGCCGGAGGACAGGTTTGAAAACCAGTATTTTATAAAAAAAACTCGGTGGAATTTAAAGAGACGTTCCAGCCAAAATTGGAATCCACATGGATGCATTTCAGTTTTGAATAGAAGCATTTTTGTAATATGCATGTGTAATGCTTCTAATAAAAGCTATAGCTGTTTCAAAAGTGTATTTAAGTATGCACTGTGCACCAGCATTTTACACACTGCACTTGCTCAGAGAGCCTAAGGTGCTTGTACCATCTGGTAATGACTCAGTTTGTTAATTGCTGACAAGATACAAGACCCACTGGCTATTTGAACAACTGCAGTATTTAAATGCTGGTGCACTGAGAATATTGAGCTATGCTTCACATGCACGTGCAGAGAATATTTGTGAAAAAAAAACACTGATAACTTTTACTAGAAGCGTTTTTGCTAATACATGTATATTACAAATATGTTTCATCTACGTGCATTTAAATTTAGACTGGAATTTCCCTTTAAAAAAACAACAACAATTTTCAGAGTTAAATTACAGGAAAAGGGGACAAAATACATATTGAAAGTATATTACAAAGTTTATTGACTATAAAAAATTAAACATTTTATATTACAATCTCATACTGTTTAATATCCCTTTTTAAATAGGAGTTCTCACAAGTTTTGAGACCATAATATTAAAGGGACATAACAGTGCAAAAAGATCATTCTCTTATGTGCATTTTATTATTACACTGCACTTGCATATACCTGTCTTTAAAATGGCTGCAAAAGGGTTAAACACATAGTTTAAGTCAGCTCATGAGCAGCCATACACTGCTGAGACTTAGCTGTACACTTCTATTGAGCCAATGACAAGGGGCATATGTGTGTAGCCAGCAATAACCAGGACAACAAAGTACATTTTCAAAATAGAAGTAATTTGAAAAGTCCCTGCAAAAAACATACTCTACATCAGTGACGGCGAACCTTGTCACTCCAGATATTTCAGAAGAACTACATTTCCCATGATGCTTTACTGGACTTCAGAGTGTCTAAGCATCATGATAAATGTAGTTCTGAAACATCTGGAGTGACAAGGTTAGCCATCACTGCTTTACATGAATCATGAAAGTTTAATTTTGACGTTTATATGCCTTTAAATTTTAAATTAGCAAAAATAAGATGCAAATAGGAATTTTTCAGCATTAAAACAAATAAAAATAAATATAAAAAAGCAAAGTCTTCTAATAAATATATACCCCTCTAACAAATCTCTACCCTATATACTAAAATAAATAATACTATGCCAGTTGATTGGCTATACATTAAAACAAATAAAGGTAATTGTACTGGTCAGAAGTAATTATAGCAATTCAGAACTGTTAAGTTAAATTATCAGTTGTGGAATTCTGTTTGGGCATCCTCCCCTTTTTCTGTATGTGACTGGAATGTAATGTTTCATATTGAATATATGTGAGTGAGAGCCGCCTGCTGCTAGATCTGAATAGTATTTCACAAATGTGTCCTCATCTCAACCCTCAGCTGTGTTGGTCTCTGATGAGCTCTATAAACCTTCTAGTCTCTGTAGCCTCCTCTGCATGTATGTTCATCTCTAGTCTATATACGTATTAGGGAAAACAACACAGCATGACAATAGCGTTGTTTATATGCTTCCTATTGGCTTATTTTAAACGTCCCAACATTTATTGTGGGCAGCACCACTAATAATATGACTTTTGTATTAGTAATTTACAATATGTTAGTTTTTTTGGCTGCCATAGGCACTGGGAAGTCAGCTGCCCCCTAAACCCCCAGGCCAAACAGACCATATTTGCTTTATATATTACACCAGAGACCAGGAATACATGAAGGGGTCATGCACCCCCACTAACCAACCAGGGTCATTTAAATAACATGTTTGGAGTACATTATAGTGGGATGATGGACAACCTCTAATGCCCAAAGTATTGCTGCACTAGACTCTGGCTTTGTTGACTTAAAGGGACAGTCTAGTCAAAATGAAACTTTCATGATTCAGATAGGGCATGCAATTTTATACAACTTAACAATTTACTTCTATTATCTAATTTGCTCAATTCTTTAGATATCCTTTGTTGAAGAAATAGCAATGCACATGTGTGAGCCAATCACACAAGGCCTCTAGGTGCAGCAACCAATCAGCAGCTACTGAGCATATCTAGATATGCTTTTCAGCAAGTGATATTAAGAGAATGAAGCAAATTAGATAATAGAAGTAAATTAGAAAGTTGTTTAAAATGACATGCTCTTTCTAAATCACGAAGGAAAGAAATTGGCTTTCATGTCCCTTTAAAGGACCATTATAGTCTAAAAATGACACGCTCTAATTTGTTACAGAATGCAATTTTAAGACTAGTGACCCCGCAGCTATATGCATTTATCTCTCACATAGTGGTTAAACACATAGTAGTGGTACCCACTAGGACCCACAGAGCACTAAGGGTCTCAAGAGGAAACTGCTGTTACTGACCCAATCAGAAGTGTTAGTTGCACAAGCCAGCTGTTTAATCTGGGACTGTTGATTGGCTCAGCAGCAGTTTTTGCTCTTGACCAGCAGTGCTCTGTGGGTCCTGAGTGGTACTATGCATTTAACCCATTTGTCAGGGGTTAAACACATAAAGGTACAGGATCACTAGTCTTAAAATTGCATGTTTAGTGAATCGGAGCATGTCATTTTCAACTATAATGGCCCTTTAAGCAAACTGCATCACTGATTCTAATGGACATTCCATTATATGTCTGATTTTTCATATGCTTAATAATTAGAAACTAAATGTTAATTTTGGCTATAAATTGGTAGTTTAATAGTGGATGACATTTACTATTAGTTTTAAGTAAACCAATTTAGTAATGTTCAGTTTTGTTGCAGGGGGGGGGGGGCTTCAGCTCTATAAAGAACTCTATTCATGGTTACTCTCTAATAGCTAAATGCAGGGCAGCCATCAGGGGGTGAAAGGGGTGATGTCTGTCAGGTGCCCTCTGGGCCAGGGGACCCGATAAGGCAAGCACAACTATTATAAAAAATACAAAAAATGTTAATGTTGGCAGCCACCAGAGGGCGCTACAGCAGAGTGCTATTGAGCGTGGGAAATGTCATTAAAAGGAGTATAGCATTAGCATTTGAGCATTTGAGAGGGTTTCTGAGTGTGCACTAAACCACTATGCGAAAGGAGCGCTCAAAATAGTGCTAATACCTTATGGAGATTTATAGATATAAAAAAATATAATAATTATATAATAATTATATAAATATAATATTTTTTTATGTAATATGTGAAAACACCTTATAGGATTTTGTACGAATAAAAATATTTATTGTCTTAATAGGAATAAAGAAAATGTTCTTTAAAAACATATACAAGTTTAAGACCGTTATTTTATTAAAAGTATTGTACAAAGCTGCAAAATATTGCAGCTACAATATTAATGTGTAAAGTGATGAGGACACTAATGATAACTATGTAGAGTGATGATAGGTTGGCCAACCTCAGAAGTTTAATACTATTATTAATACTATTATGTTGTTCTTATATTGATATCTTGCGCATAAGTGACAATGGTTTCAATATTAGTCCAATTTCAACAGTACAATTTTTTTTTAAAAAAAACCCATTATTTATATGGTAGACTGTAAATATAATCAGGAGTCTAAAATTGTATACCTAAATTAGACTTGTATAACCAAAGTAGCAATTTCTAGACAGAGTTTACAACATGTGCAATATATAAAAAAAAAGGGCTAATCAGAGCAGAGCAGTCCGAGCACGCTGAGAAAATAAACGCTGCTGAAAATTGCTGCCAGAAAATTGCTGCAGGATCGGCATCTGTAGCAGTGAACTAACACATTGACTCTTGATTACGGGTTTGTCTAAAGCCCTTCTCATCACAGGTATTCCAAAGCCCATCACGGGTATTCCAAAGCCCATCACGGGTATTCCAAAGCCCATCACGGGTATTCCAAAGCCCATCACGGGTATTTCAAAGCCCTATAGGAAACCTACTATTGAAAAAACAGCAGAAGTGCGGAAGCTCCATACCCGCAACAAAGTATACAATAGACACAGCGTCTAAAGACTATCGGAGGTGGATTTACAAATCCTATCACCTACAGAGTAAGGAAGAAGACTGGGACGTTCAATCCGCAATTCAAAAACAAGGATAATAAGGTTAGATCTATCCACCTGTTTTTCTTAAGGCTTTTTATAAAAGTCTACAGTACCATAAGTATTAATACCTACAAGCATAAGTTGCAGCCGTGAAAATCGCTTATAAACAACATAGACCTTTATTTTGGACACTACCTAAGGGTAACCTAAAGATGGACTTTTAATATGTTTTAATTATAACGGATTGATTTCCTTTTTTTTTTTTTTTTTTTTTTTTTATATTGCACATGTTGTAAACTCTGTCTAGAAAATGCTACTTTGGTTATACAAGTCTAATTTAGGTAATTTTAGACTCCTGATTATATTTAGTCTACCATATGAATAATGGTTTAAAAAAAAATATTAAATTGTACTGTTGAAATTTGACTAATATTGAAACCATTGTCACTTATGCACAAGATATCAACATAAGAACAAAATAATAGTATTAAGCTTATGAGGTCGGTCAACCTATCATCACTCTACATAGTAACCATTAGTGTCTTCATCACTTTACATATTAATATTATAGCTGCAATATTTTGCAGCTTAGTACAATACTTTTAAGAAAATAACAGTCTTAAACTTGTATATGTTTTTAAAGAAAAACTTTTTTTATTCCTATTAAGACAATAAATATTTTTATTCGTACAAAATCCTATAAGGTGTTATAGAATATTTTTCACATTACATACATTTTTTTATATTTTTTTTATATCTATAAATCTCCATAAGGTATTAGCGCTATTTTGAGAGCTCCTTTCCTATAACCTATCCTCCCTACAATCCCCCATAGGAAGCATATAGGTAGCTTCCATTAGTGCAAGGAGCATATACCTACCAGCGCAGAAACTATATATCCTTTGCTAATTGAACTAAACGACTATGCACAGTGTGAGACAGACTTGGAACTCAGTTTGTACAGTGTGTGCCTGAGTCAGACAGCAGATCACTTACATTTGCAGAGGAGGTAGGACTTATTTAGTAAATGTTTTTTTATTTCTTTGTGCTATTTCAGATTGTAACTTCAGTGTGGTAGTTGTATGGTGGGGCCAGGGGTCCATAAAAACACATTTTTTTTAGCAATATGCAGCAGTGTATTTATGATTATTTAAAAATGCTTTAGAAATTCTATATTTAAAACCATGCAGAAATATTTCCTCCTCAATACACAAATGGTAGGTGCCCTTTTACTGCCCCTTTATGCAAGGACTTTCCAGATGCCAGGAGGCATTTTATCTAAGAGTTTTACATCTGCATAAAATTTTATACTCTTGGGCTAAGATTGCTCAGTGTTTGAAATGAGACAGGTTAACTTGACACTGTTCAGGTTACACTACAGCTGACTTAATTTTGAAATACATACAAACAAACCTAAATCCTGCATTTAACCAGATCTAATGGTATGAGACTGAGTACCACAGCTCATGGTTTCACCAATACCATATAGAGTACAGCATTTTCAAAATCCATAAGCACAGCTAAAAGATGGGAACATTTGTGCACCATATTTGAAGTGGTGCTCTTGGTTGGGGAATATAGGGGTGTGAACCACCAAACATATGTGCAGAAATGTTACCTTCTGTGGCTGTCATCTATGTTTATGTCTTTGTGCTTTTGTTGGTGTCTCTGAGTGTGTATGTATTTTGTTTCTGTGGATGTCACTGTGAGGGTGTATGTGTCTGTCTGTGCATTTTCTGTGAATGTCTCTGTGAGGGTGTGTGTGTCTTTATGCATTTTCTGTGGGTGTCTCTGTGTGTGTGTATGTAGGTATTTGTGTATTTTCTGTGGATGCCTCTTTGAGGGTGGGTATGTATGTCTTTGTGTGTTTTCTTTGGATGTCTCTGTGAGGGTGTGTGTGTATGTCTGTTTTATGTGGATGTCTTTGTGAGAGTGTGTGCATATGTCTTTGTGCATTTTCACTGGGTGTCTCTGTGAGGGTGTATGTGTGTCTGTTTTTTCTGTGGATGTCTCTTTGATGGTGTGTGCATATGTCTGTGTATTTTCTGTGGGTGTCTCTGTGAGGGTGTGTGCATATGTCTGTGGGTGTCTCTGTGAGGGTGTGTGTGTGTGTATGCCTTTGTGCATTTTCTGTGGGTGTCTCTGTGAGGATGTATGTGTTTTTGTGTGTTTTCTGTGGATGTCTGTGAGTGTGTATGTCTTTGTGTGTTTTCTGAGGCTGTCTCTGTGGTTGTTTCCTTGGTGTATATGCAAGTTTGTGTTTGTGTGTGATTGTGTCCATTGTCTGTTCCTTTTTAGGACATTTTGACCTTACTACTGATTATTCACATCTTTCTACAGACTTTGAGACTGAGACATTTCTGGAAGTCGCCTATCCACCACTTAAACTTTAAATTATTGTTTAGGCAGTTCAGGGTCCTTCCTTTCAGCCACTGCACGCTGTTGTCATCATATAGTTTGCATCTTCCTTGATAAAAAGATAATCAGAACTCCATATTTTGTCTTGTAAATCTCTGTCTTGTAAATCTCTTATTTTGACAAAACTGTAGTCTACCTCATTACTTGTCAGGTCAATGTAAACAAGTCCTGGGTGTCTGTGTCCGAGTGTTTCTTTGCATGTCTGCTAGAGTGTCTATATGTGAATCCATAAGTGTGTTTCAGTGTATGAGTGTGTCTTTGTGTTTTTATGTGTGTTTGTTACTACCTTTACAACATTTCCAAGTTTGACTACACTTAAGAATAAAGTGCATATATACGTTTTAGTCACTTGGTCAAAAATTGCACATGTCAAAGGGGGGGGGGGGGGTAAGGGGCCCCAAAATTTCTATTGGTGGCCCTGGCTAAATGTATTGGAATGGAATTTGTCTGGGAGATAGATAAATGGTTTCTAGTACTCACCATTAAATTATCAGATAAAAGTTAAAAAAAAAAAAGAGACGTTTATACCCTCATTGACAATACCATAGAAAATTAGCATTTTGTGACAGATTTCAGTTTTATTTTTTCTGAGGATTACATAATTTACAGTGACATGAGTTTGATAAAATGATGAATATGAAGGAAAATCATTCTGCCTATGTAGGCTTTGCTGAAAGAACAATAAATATGCCTGAGCCTGGTAATCTATTAGCTTTTGTTTCAGATATCGGTATGAACAATACTATGTTCTTGTGCCACACCTACCAAATTTTCTGTGTGTTGGAATTATATAATGTTGTTTAAAAAGTGAAGATGTTCTCTTTTGTATTCCTATTTCATTAATAAATAAAATAAGCTTTTAAGATATTTGTCTCCAATTTTGTTAGATTTTTTTTTATTTTAAAAGACTAATAAATGGATAAAAATGTCACTAAATAAGAAACATGCTTGTTGTCTTAAACTAATATATTGCTTACATCTCTCACATAGTAGACTTCTTGGGGGGGATCACAGTAAAATTCATGTCTAATATTACTTGAGCACCAATCTCATGGATTGCAAAAAAAATCTATTAGGTAGTGGAATTCTTCATTCAATACTATATTAATAATATGAAAGTATAAAACCCATACAACAATTTAAATCTAGGCAGGGGTTTATGGTATTGGTCCCTTTATTCTATCACTCTTCCTTTGGTCCCATAGAACAGAGATTAACAAATCCTGGATACCAGGATAGCACAGCACCTTAAAAATATGAACTTGTAATATGTAAGATGCTTGGCGCTGCTCTTAGTTTACATGTGGTAGTGGTTGTTAAGGATCTCTTCCCAAGGATATTTCAAGAGCTGTATGCCGTTTCTAGGACTCTTGAAAGGAAGGATCAGCTTACTGCTACCTGTCTTTTAGGCAATTAAGTGATTGAAATCTATTGGGCGGTGGCATAAATCATGGCTCCATTCATTAAGTTCAAATCAACTTTTACAACTCTTTAGATCTCTCCTAGGGTCCTTTTGTATTTGATTATTATTTATTTGGAGGACATTTTGTTTTGGTCTCAATCAGCAAGTAAGCATCCCTTCAGAAGAGAAAACCAGACTCATTGGTCAATGTAACTTCTTATATATGAAGATTTGCCACCTTTGAAGCATAAAAATTGGGTGAGTTTATATGGAAGCATAGCATAAATCAGAAGTAGGTTATTGAGTCAGATACAAGTCTTACAGGATTAGGAGCTTGTTATAGACATGTCTACACTCCTGGTTTTCATCATCATTCCTATGCATTGATATGCATATTTGATTAAGTATATTTTGGCAATAAAGAACAGCTTCACAAGATCAAAGTCCAAATATAAGATAGTCCTTATGACAAACAATGTTATCACATTTGATTATGTGAAGAGACTGGGAGTAATCAGCTGCAAATGGTTCACCAAGATTATCTTTCAGAATTATAAAATGTCATGGTAGACAGGAACTCAAGATTTCTTTAGGATTTCAGCTATTGGAGATTAAACAAACCAGTCTCTCTGTGTTTGATGTTTTTGTTTTTAGACTCAAGAGATAACTACCATGAAACCATACCTTGAATCTGCTGGGGTAGATGTCTGCCTTGAGAAGTGAACTAGGATCGGTGCTTATGTATTTCCTCCTTTTACCATTATTGCCATTTCCGATCTTACGATTCAAAGATTCCAGAACTTAGAGGCTATGATTACTCCCTGGACATCTTCTGGACCTGTCTGCTGCTTTCCCTCTTCTTCTTCCCTTTTTTGTCTTGACTCCTGCTGAATCCTTTAGAGGAATCTCATCCACTAATGATTCAGGGAAACCTCAAGTTTGTGATGTAGACCCATTTAGGAACTATGGCTGGACTTTGCAAGAAGCTTCCATACTCCTCAGAGATTCATTGACTCTTGGTACCAGACAGATTTATAAAATAGCATGTGCTCTTGGCTTGGCTGGTGTGTAATAATACATGATGACCCACATTATTCCTATGTGAAACAAATTATACCTTTCTCATTTGTTTCATGAGAGAGACAATTTTTGTTAAGACTCTACTTGTCTATATGCCCCAAAAAAGCATAGGATTGTTAACCCTCCATGGCCTAAGTAATCTTCACTTTGGAACGTTTCTTTGGTCTTAAGTTTGCTAGTCATTAAGGCCTCCTAACAAAGACCTCAATGAGAAGCAATTGTCTTCAAAATGTACCATGCTTCTGTATCTGTTCTGTCCCTTTTAAAAGGGTCTCAGATATTTGTCCCTAGGACGACATTTTTATTTTGTTGAGAACTAAGACTTTCTTCATATTTTATGTATACTTAACAGAGGTTCCTTATCTGCATATGGTCAGTTGTTTGAAGCAATATTTGCTAACTTCTCTAACATTCATTCCCAGTTTTAATTTCCACTGTCTATCTTTTGGCCTGCTATGTTAGCTAAATTGGTTTTCTGGGCAATACAAGTCTGGTGTATGTTGTCCTTTTGCAGTCCATCTAGAGTAGCTTTATCCTCTAAAGCTTTTATAAAAGGTAGTAGACTTCAATATATACTCAATTGTGCAGCTTGGTTATATGGTCAGTATTTTAAACTGTTTTATTTTGTGGTTGAATCAATTTAATATGAAGCCTCCTGTCTTGCAATAAAAGTAGGTTTTTACAGTATTATATATATTTTATTAAAGACAGGAGGTGAATATGTGCCCTTCCTAAATGCTTACTTTTCTTCCCCTCATATGTCTTACATACGAATTATATTGCTGAACAATTCTGATGAGTGTTTTTTTATCCTTATACATCATCTTATTCTTGTTGATGTCATTGTTTCTTTCTAATGACACAGTGAGTGGGAATTTCGCTCCTGACCAGCAGGAGGAGGCAAAGAGCACCACAGCAAAGCTGTTAAATACCAGTACCCTTACCCACAACCCCCAGTCATTCTCTTTGCTTGTATCAGTTACAAGGAAGGGGTAAAGTTAGGTGTCTGATTCTTCTATCAAGAGTTTGTTATTTTTTAAGCAGAACAGGTTTGTTCTGATTTTTCTGGGGTTTAGCTGTAGTCCACTTCAGTCTCTTCAGTAGAGCTTTGGTGGCTTTTAAGCTTTTGGGAACTTGGTGGGTATAATCCCTTCTGTGGCTCCCAGGTTGTGAGCTGCCCTTTTGGTAAAAAGACTATGTAGGTTTACTTAGTATTTTTCTTTCTGTATCCACAAGTCCATGTTAGGAAAGAAACCTTTCAAACCTAGTGAGCTGCCTTGCTGCCGGGCAGATTATTATGGAGGTAAGTGCTGTTTTTTATTTTTCTGAGGGTGTTCAGAAAAAATTGGCACTTATGGGGTTAACTTTTGGGATTGTGAATCTGTTTGTGCAGGTTTTTAGATGCTGGCAGTTTTATGGGGCACTGTGAGAGGGACTGTATGCTTATGGCTTTGTTTGGGAGTGTTTTTTACACACCTTATATGGCTCATTAAATTTTTTTATTTTTATGGAGAGGCTGTGTTGTTGTCAGCCGTAGACTGCTGGATGTTTATTTTGGCATTTTATATTCCTCCCGGTGACTGTTTGTTAGTAATGTCGGCCGGGAGGTGTTTGCATACACCCACGATGGGCGGAGCTTCTGCGGCGTGAGTTTTGCACTCTCTTTTAGGAGGAAGTGTGTGATTTGTTTGCTTTTCCTGTTGGCTCCTGTGCTGGTGCATGTGTGGTCAGTCTGGAGAGCAGGTGGTAGCAGTGGGAGAGTCCGGATCATCTCTGCTACGTTAGTTATTACTCTACTCCGTGGGAGGTCAGGTAAGCACCTCAGCAAGGCTTGTTGAGGTGCATAGGTGCTGCAGGGGTCAAATTTTATATTCTATTGTATATTTTCTGTGTAATATGTTTAACGTTCGTTTCTTAAAGGGACGGTAACGTTTAAAAAATATTTATTTATTTTTTTGCTGCTGCAGTTTTCTGAATTTTTGACTTTCCTGGTTTATTGTTTCTTTTTTGTGTTAAAGGGACAGTCAAGTCCAAAAAAAACTTTAATTTTTCAAATATGGCATGTAATTTTAAACAAATTTCCAATTTACTTTTATTAACAATTGTGCTTTGTTCTCTTGGTATTCTAGTTGAAAGCAAACCTAGGAAGGTGCATATGACAATTTCTAAGCCCTTGAAGACTGCCTCTATTTTATTTACTTTTCACAGCAGGGGAGAGCAAGCTCATGTAGGCCATATAGATAGCATTGTGATCACACCCGTGGCTAGTGGCAGACACTGCACTAATTGGCTAAAATGCAAGTCAATAGATAACAACTAAAAGGCATGTGATTAGGGGCAGTCAGAAGATGCTTAGATACAAGTTAGTCACAGAAGTAAAAAGTGTATTAATATAACTGTGTTGGTTTTGCAAAACTGGGGATTGGGCAATAAAGGGATTATCTATCTTTTTAAACAACAAAAATTCTGGTGTTGACTGTCCCTTTAAGATGGATCAAGAGGACCTGCAAGATATTACTTGCACTTTATGCCTTGATGCTAATGTCTTTCTGTTCCTCATGTATAGAGAGAACATTACAGTATAGGGATAGACTTTTTGATTCAGAGCCTTCATTTTCAAGGAGAATGTTGTTCAGGAGTCTCCTGTTCAAGCTATTCCGCAGCTTTCTCCCCAATCATCCCAATCTCAATGCTCTTCTCATGCAGTGCCCTGCGTCTCGTCTCAGGTTGGTTTTTCGTTGCAGGATATGGCTACTTACATATCCTCTGCTGTATCTTAGGCTTTGTCTGCTTTTCCTGTTTTGCAGGGGAAGCACAAAAGGAAGTTTAAGGGTTCTGACTCTGTTGGAGTTATGTCACATGTTTCTTCCTATAAGTCTGAGGAAGAAGATTCTTCAGTAGCTTCTGAAGGGGAAATTTCAGACTCTGATAGTGTAATTCCTTCTGCTGATTCTGAGGTGGCTTCTTTCAGATTTAAGCTGGAGCACCTCCGGTTGTTACTTAGGGAGGTTTTAGCTACCTTGGATGACAACTGATTCAAGAAGGGTTAGTAAGCTTAATAAGATTTTTGATGTTCCCTCCGTGGCGAAAGTTTTTCCTGTTCCAGATCGGGTTTCAGAGATTATTTCTCGGGAATGGGAGAAGCCTGGAATTCTTTTTTCCCCTTCTCCTATTTTTAGGAAGATGTTTCCTATTGCGGATTCTATTAAGGAATCTTGGCAGATGGTTCCTAAGGTAGAGGGAGCTTTTTCCACTTTGACTAAGAGGACCACTATTCCTATTGAGGATAGTTGTTCTTTTAAAGATCCCATGGATAAGAAGTTGGAGGCTTTGTTTAAAAGGATTTATGTTCACCAGGGGTTTCAATGGCAGCCTGCTGGGTGTATTGATATGATTACCAGTGCGGCTGCATATTGGTTTGATGCGTTGTCTGATTCTATTCAACAGGAGACTTCTCTGGAGGAAATTCAGGATAGAATTAAGGATTTAAAATTGGCCAATTATTTTATTGCGGATGCTTCTTTACAGGTCTTCAAGTTGGGAGCAAAGATTTCTGGCTTTGCGGTTCTGGCACGCAGGGCTTTATTGTTAAAGTTCTGGTCTGTGGATGTATCATCCAAATCTAAGCTTTTATCTATTCCTTACAAAGGGACTTTGTTTGGGCCTGGTTTGGCTGAAATTTTTTCTGATATTACTAGTGGGAAGGGGCATTCTCTTCCTCAGGATAAGAGAAATAAGCAGAAGGGTCGTCAGAGTAATTTTCGTCCATTTCGTAACTTCTCTGGTAAGTCTTCCTCTTCCTCCTCCAAACAGGATCAGTCCAAGCCTTCTTGGAGACACAATCAGTCCTGGAGCAAGGGGAAGCAATTTACGAAGCCTGCTGCTGATTAAAAGTCAGCAGGAAGGGTCTGCCCCCGATCCGGGAATGGATCGTGTGTGGGGCAGGTTGTTGGAAATTGTTCGGTCAATTCTTCCTCTGGTTCAAGAGGGTCAATTCATGACTACAGTAGATCTAAAGGATGCATTTCTGCATATTCCCATTCACAAGGATCATCACAATTTTCTGAGATTTGCTTTCCTAGACAAGCATTTTCAGTTTGTGGCTCTTCCTTTTAGTATTGTAACAGCTCACAGGGTGTTCTCAAAGGTTCTGGGTGCATTGCTGACAGTTCTCAGATTGCAGGGGGTTGTGGTAGCTCCTTATCTGGACGACATTCTAGTTCCAGCGCCATCTTTTCAACTAGCAAACTCCCACACGGAGTTGTTGTCTTATCTGCATTCCCATGGTTGGAAGGTGAATTTAGGAAAAAGTTCCTTGATTCCGGCTACAAGAGTGGTATTCTTGGGAACCATTATAGATCTCTGGAAATGAAGATCTTTTTGACAGAAGCAAGGAAGTAAAAAATGTTCAATTCATGCCTGGCCCTTCAGTCAATTCCTCAGCTGTCAGTGGCCCAGTGTATGGAGGTTATTGGTCTGATGGTTTCGGTCATGGACATCATTCCGTTTGCCCGGTTTCCTCTCAGACCTCTGCAGTTATGCATGCTGAGACAGTGGAACAGGGATTATATGGATCTATCTCCAAAGATTGGTTTAGATCAGGCGACAAGAGATTCTCTTCCACGGTGGTCTCAGGATCTTCTATCCCAGGGAACCTGTTTTCGCAGGCCTTCCTGGGTGATTGTGACCACGGATGCCAATCTGCTGGGTTGGGGTGCTGTCTGGGGTTCACTGAAGGCTCAGGGTCTGTGGACTTGGGAGGAATTGGTTCTTCCTATAAATATCTTAGAGCTGAGGGCAATCTTCAATGCTCTTCTGGCCTGGCCTCAATTGGCTTCAAGCCAGTTTATCAGATTTCAGTTGGACAATATAACGTCCGTGGCTTACATCAATCATCAGGGAGGAACTCGGAGTTCCTTGGTGATGAAGGAGGTAGCCAGGATTATTCAGTGGGCGGAGGCTCACAATTATTGTCTGTCTGTGATCCACATTCCAGGGGTGGACAATTGGGAAGCGGATTTTTAGAGCAGACGGTCTTTTCATCTGGGGGAGTGGGAACTTCATCCAGAGGTGTTTTCCAGTTTGATTCTCATGTGGGGTCAACCGGAGTTGGATCTTATGGCATCTCATCACAATGCCAAGCTTCCGAAGTACGGTTCGAGGTCAAGGGATCCTCAAGCGGTTTTAATAGATGCTCTAGCAGTTCCTTGGAAGTTCAGTTTGGCATATGTGTTTCCTCCGTTTGCCCTTCTTTCTCGAGTTATTGCTCGGATCCGACAGGAGAGGGCGTCGGTAATTCTCATTGCACCGGCGTGGCCTTGCAGGATCTGGTATGCAGATCTGGTGGAGATGTCATCCTTTCCACCTTGAAGTCTTCCGTTGAGGAAGGACCTTCTACTTCAGGGTCAATTCCTTCATCCAAATCTCGTTTCTCTGAAGCTGACTGCTTGGAGATTGAACGCTTGATTCTATCTAAGCGTGGTTTTTCTGAGTCAGTTATTGGGACTATGATTCAGGCGCGTAAGATATGGCGTAAATATCTGTATTGGTGTGAATCTAAGGGCTACTCTTGGAGTAGAATCAGGATTCCTAGGATTTTGTCTTTTCTCCAGGAAGGTCTGGAGAAGGGTTTATCTGCTAGTACCCTGAAGGGTCAAATTTCTGCTTTGTCTATTTTGTTACATAAACGTCTGGCGGATGTACCAGACCTTCAGTCTTTTTGTCAGGCTTTGGTTGGAATCCGGCCTATTGTTAAGTTTTTGACTCCTCCTTGGAGTCTTAATTTAGCTTTGAGAGTTCTTCAACAGGCTCCGTTTGAGCCTATGCATTCTTTGGATATTAAGTTGTTAACCTGGAAGGTTTTGTTTTTGATTGCTATCTCTTTGGCTCAAATAGTTTCGGAGCTCTCAGCTTTGCAGTGTGAAGCTCCTTTTCTTATTTTGAATTCTGATAAGGTAGTATTACGTACTGCTTAAGGTTTTCTTCCTAAGGTTGTTTCATATAAGAATATTAATCAAGAAATAGCTGTTCCTTCTTTGTGTCCTAATCCTTCTTCTCATAAGGAACGTTTGTTGCACAACCTTGATGTAGTTTGTGCTTTGAAATATTATTTACAAGCGACTAAGGATTTTCGCCAGTCTTCTTCTTTATTTGTTATCTTTTCTGGGAAGCGTAAGGGTCAGAAAGCTATGGCTACTTCGCTTTCTTGTTGGTTGAGGAGTATTATTCGCTTGGCATATGAGACTGCTGGTCAGCAGCCTCCTGAGAAAATCACAGCTCACTCCACGAGGGCTGTTTCTTCTACCTGGGCATTCAAAAATGGTGCTTCTGTAGATCAGATTTGCAAGGCTGCCACTTGGTCATCTTTACACATTTTTTCTAAATTTTACAAATTTGATACTTTTGCTTCAGCTGAGGCTGTTTTGGGGAGAAAGGTTCTTCAAGCAGTGGTGCCTTCTGTTTAGGCTAACTGTCTTGTCCCTCCCTTTTCATCCGTGTCCTCTATCTTGGGTATTGATTCCCAATAGTAATTATGATGAACTGTGGAATCGCTGTGTCATTAGAAAGAAAATAAAAATGTATGCTTACCTGATAAATTTGTTTCTTTCTCGACACGGTGAGTCCACGGGCCGCCCTGTATTTTCAGACAGTTTATTTTTACAAAAACCTCAGGCATCTCTGCACCTTTGTGGAGGTTGTGGGTAAAGGGAGTGCTATTTAACAGTATTTAACAGTTTTGCTGTGGTGCTATTTGCCTCCTCCTGCTGGTCAGAAGTGATATTCCCAATAGTAATTATGATGATCTGTGTACTCACCGTGTCAAGAAAGAAACAAATTTATCATTTTTCTTATAATGATTATGTAAATATAATCACTGTCTTATTTTTCCATGAATTCCTTTAATTTCAGATTGTTTTCTTTATTTTTATGACATACTATTATTGTTATTATTATCAGTTATTTGTAGAGTGTCAACAGATTCTGTAGATTCACTATTGTAAATCAGGTCTCATGAAGGTGATCTACAAAGCAGCTGGGCTCATAGGCTTACATGCTAAGGGGGTAACAGGGGATTACTAAAGTAGGAGAGAAAATAAGATAAGAAAATGTATTTAAGTCTTTAAGGAGTGCTTGAAATTTTGAAAATTAGGAGAGAGTCTTGTGGAGCAAGGCAGAGAGTTCCACAAAATAGGGGCCAGTCTGGGGAAGTCGTGTAGACAGGAATGTGAGGAGGTAACAAGAGAGGAGGAGAGAAGAAGGTCATTAGCAAAGTGAAGGGGACGGGAGGGAGAGTATCTGGAGACTAGGTTGGAGATATAGGGTAGAACAGTGTTATTGAGAGCTTTAAAAGTGAAAGTCAGGATTTTGTGTTTATTCTGGAGATTAGAGAAAGACAGTGAAGGGACTCGCAGAGAGGTGCAGCAGATGAGGAACAACGTGTAAGGAAGATCAGCCTGGCAAAAGCATTTATTATGGATTGTAAGGGAGATGGACTGCAGCTTCGGGAGTCTGGAGAGGATGGAGTTGCAATAGTCAAGGCGGGAAATGATGAGAGAATGGATTAAAGCCTTAGTTGTGTTTTGTGTGAGGAAGTGGCAAATTTTGCAGATGTTTTTAAGGTGGAGGCGGCAGGAATTGACCAAAGACTGGATGTGGGGAGTGAAAGAGAGATCTGAGTCAAGTGTGACCCCAAGACATCAGGCATGCGGGGTTGGAGTAATGATGGTATTATCAACAGTTAGAGAAAGTTGGGGGCTAGGGATTTTGGAAGAAGGGGGGAAAATAAGGAGCTCCGTTTTGGAGAGATTTAGCTTAAAGTAGTGAGAGGACATCCAGGATGAAATATTAGAAATACAGTTAGTGACACCAGTTAGTAAGGTGCAGAGATGTAGATTTGGATATTGTCAGAATACAAATGGTATTGAAACCTATGGGACTGTATTAAGAAACCTTAAGATGATGTATAAATTGAGAAGGGGGCCAAGGACAGAGTCTCGTGGTACCTCAACAGAAAGCGGTAAAGGGTCAGAGGATGTGCCAGAGAAGGTTACACTAAAGGTCCGGTTAGACAGGTCACAGATGCCAAGGGATTGGAGGGTTTGGAGCAAGAGAGTGTGGTCAACAGTGTCAAAGCCTGCAGACAGACCAAGAAGGATTCAGACCAAGAAGGATTAACAGAGAAAAGAGTGGCCTTTTGATTTTGCTGTAATTAGGTCATTACTAACCTTAATAATTGCAGTTTCTGTGGAGTGCTGGGGCAAATCCAGATTGCAATGAAGGAGGGAGTTTAATGTGAGAAAATATGATAAATGTGTATACGAGGGAAGTAGTTGTGAGGGGATGGGATCAAGGGGACAGGTAGGGAGGGGAGAGAAGGATGTAAGGGCAGAAACTGCTTCCTCAAAAAAGCTGAATCTGTGGCTTTGTGGGTTTTGGACATCAGTGATAGGTTGAGAGGGTTGGAGACTGGTAGTGTGTTGAGAGTTGATTTAATTTTGTTGGTGAAGTGGTTGGCTAAATCTTGAGCTGGGAGGGAAGTGGAAAAAGAAGGTGGGGTGGGCGGAGAAGGGTGTTTAAAGTGGAGAACAGACTTTTGGGTTTGAAGAAAGAGTAGAGATTAAAGTAGATAAGTAATCCTGCTTGGGGTGCTTAAGGGCAGAATAGTAGAAGTTTAAGATGAACTTGTAATGAAGGAAGTTAGCTGAACACCAGGATTTTCTCCAATGTCAATCAGCATTGTGGGAACATCTACGTAGGTAGCATGTCAGAGGAGAGGAGTATGCCAGAGCTGAGGATGAGTGCATGACATTTGATCTATGGTAGGAGGTGCCAAATTGTCAAGGACCACTGTAAGATTGGAATTTTAGTGACAGATAGATTGGTCACGGCAGGAAAAGGAGGAGATGAAAGAGAGCAGAGGGTTGAGAGATATTAAAATATTTTGCAGATCAAGTGACTTAATGCCACTGCAGAGTTTGTTTTGAGGGTTAGAAGGAGGGAGGCAGTATGTAGTGCTGTGATGTTACAAGTGAGGAGATGGGGTGTGGCTGAAATGGAGAATCCCATGTGACAGTGCAGCAGGGGAAGCTGTGTCTGAGGGAGAGATCCAGGTTTATGTTAGAGCCAGGAGGTTGAGAGAGTGGGAGATGAAGAGGTTATGGATAGAAGTAAGCTTGTTGCACACAGAGTGAGCGTTCCAGAGTGCACATGTTAGGGGGTGTTAATTTTAGTTACAAAAGGAACTTGGATAAGGTTTCCAAAGTACTGGTGTATAGGTAAAGGACAAGGTAAGGTATACATGGGTGGGTGAGTTTAGGAAGTTTTGGGGGACCGGGATTGGAGGATATATCACAAGCAGTTAGTATGAATGTAGTAGGTGGCGAGGGAGAAGGAATAAATGGAAAATATAGTTTGTTGAATAGAAAAGAGGTAGTGAAAATGAACATGAGGATATGGAACATTTTGCAAAAAGGGAAACACAATATATTACAAGAGTACTTGCATAGCGTCTTGTCCCTTGTTCACTCTTGTTCTCTCCTTTTTAAATTCTTGCATCATTCTTTGCTTAATTGCCTCACTTACAACATGCTCAAGTGTTCCAGGTATTTGCTCTTGGATTTGTTACTTGGTTGATGTTAAAAATTAATTGAATAATCCAATAGGAAACAGCATTCATTTTCACAGCAAAAAAGGGTTTATATTGTATTAAAAAAATTGATATTTTTATATGTGGTAGTGGTAGTGGCAGTTGGGGGGTTTTTTCAACAAAAAAATATAGCCTCCTTTTTTCCTGTTAACTTTTATAACTTAAAAAAATGTGCTGTTAAGGATATAAAAATGAATTTATTTTCTATACTAAGATCACAATGCTTTATTATATCCAACTCATTTCCAAATATTATGAAGTTTGCTATTTGTTTTTTGCTTTAGCTATGTCATCCTCATCTCATCCTGTCTATCTGCATTTAAAAAAAAAAAAGTTAATGACCTAATAACGACGAGGTTTACTTCAGACTTTTAAGCTGATAGTTAAATAACAAACAAAATTACAAAATTTCAGGTGGATTCCTTCATACAGTCAAACATTACAAACACAAGAAAACAGGATTTAACACTGCTTAAACTAAAATAAATAAATATTTTTGCGAGTATGTGTGTATATATGTATATATATATGTGTGTGTGTATATATATATATATATATATATATATATATATATATGAAAATGTAGGTGTATACATCACCACACGGGTTATGTTGAACCTTTCTGAACCAGTTTAGGTATTTGACATTACTATACATATTTTTTGTAGCTTATTTGCACTATATCTGATTACTATCGATCGTGTAAAATTTCACTTTGCATTTGAGGGGAGCGAGTATTAAATTTGCAAGTGTGTTTGTTCGCAACACACTATATGTTGTTTTTATACATTGTCTTACTTTTCTTTATTTTTAATTACTGAAGACACTTTGTCATCCCTTGTACACACATACACCTTTGGTACCAAGTCCATTTTTGTGGTAACTTTTGTCTCCTTACGATATATATGTGCCAATTTTGATAGAAGCTCGCTAACTGGAATCTTCCAAGTTTTCACGCATTTGATAAATAAGTAGTACTGGGGACAGTATAACATTGGTCAGTTAAGTTTTAGAACTGACATACAATACATATGTTAAGTATCTTTCCCCTTTGGAATTAATTGCAACGTTGATACTGCATATGCAACTAGATCAGGACACTATGTGTGTACCACAAGAATCTCTAATTTTTGTGTTTTAATTTGTATTGTCAATTTATATTTTATTATACTAATAAATGTTATATTTTAAATATGATATGTCCTTCAATCTCCTTCCCTTTGATATGAATGTCTTGACTCTTAATATAAGTGTGCCATATGCTACCTCTTTTCTCTCTCTTTAACTTTTTTGATACTCTAACCCGGGAACCAGGCACTGCCCTACAGTGATACATAGGTCTACCCTGTTGTGACCCCATGTTTTGAGAGTCTAGCCTTTCTCACACCTTAACTCCTCCTTTATAGGGGTGTTATATTTTCTTAATCTTAAACAAAGGATACCAAGAGAAAGTAAATTTGATAAATTAAGTTAATTGAAAAGTTGTTGTCATGAATCATGAACATTTAATTTTGACTTTAGTGTATTTTAAAGTAGTAGCTAGAGCTACTGCTACGTGCCAGCAGCAGTGTAGTTTAATTTTATTTTTATGAGGTTAGGAATGGTCAACAAATGTGTAGCTTACATGGTTCTTAGATGACCCAGGAATTAATCAACTAATAAGTACATTTCTAGATCCTTTTTGAAAAGTATAAATTTGAACTTTTAATCAACTAATTTTGTTTTGTTGTGTTGCATGCATTTTTTTTGTATGTTCATTTTTTTTTTAAAAAGAGACCGTTCATTTAATTACTTTGGGACTAATGCAAAAAATAAAATAAATAATAAATAAATAAAAAAATGTATGTTTGTGTGCGTGTATTTGTATTTGTGTGCGTGTGTATTTGTATTTGTGTGCGTGTGTATTTGTATTTGTGTGCGTGTGTATTTGTATTTGTGTGCGTGTGTATTTGGATGTCTGTGTGTGCATTTATATATATGTCGTGTGTATTTTATATGTATGTGTATATGTGATGTGTGTTTATTGTATATATGTAATGTTGTTATATTTATTATGCTCCAAATCAGAACTATTCTGGCCTTCACTTTATGTTTATTTTCTTCTTGTTTATTAGCTGCAGCCTCCCCTAACAAGGATAAATGTTTTCCCTATATGTTGCAATTTCTGCAGTGTCATGTCCTTGCTGTCTTCTTTAGAGGGGGGATGTCTTTCTTTCAGGAAACTGTAGGAAGAGTTCCTCCCATTTCTTCTCTTTTTATTAACTGCAACAGTGTAAAAATGCAGCTGTAAAAATATAACAGAAAATAATTGAAATATCTTTTTTTTTTTCTAAAAAATATGCAAGTACGTTACATTTAATTGATTATTCATTTATGTTCCAGCAAACCAAATGATTTTGTCTTCATAGTTATTAAATAAAAGAATTAGAACATATTTGTATTTCAGCAACAGTAGAAATGTGCA
The DNA here is from genome assembly GCF_027579735.1 of Bombina bombina. Classification (NCBI taxonomy): domain Eukaryota; kingdom Metazoa; phylum Chordata; class Amphibia; order Anura; family Bombinatoridae; genus Bombina; species Bombina bombina. Next base: position 305,780,045 of record NC_069501.1, on the reverse strand, counting down.
TGTTCTGTAATAAAATCATACATTCATTTGTTTTTTGTTTTTTCTTAGACTATGGGTAAAAAACTACTATCAACTATGACTTCCCAAGAATCACTGAAAATGGAGACAGAGAGCAAAGCGAAGCGTAAGTCAACTCTATAATATTTTATGGGAACCTGAATGTTATTACATTTTCAAATGCTTCTAACAATTTGATACTGTGTGTAATAGCAGTTACTACAAATCAATACGCAAATTGGATCATTGGTTAATTGCCTAATTTTTTCCATTTCTTCATGAGAGTCTAAAAGAAAACCAGTGAAGCAATATACTTCATGATTAACCGAGAGGTGGTTTTTAGTTTCATGTATAATATTATATATGGCTAGATTTGATATATAATATATTTGTTTTATTATAGTGAGCCCAACAATTACATTTTTTTTTTTTAGAAAGTGCAGTAAGTACTTTCTTGGCACATTGTTGTATTGCATGTACACCCAGTATATTTTTGTTGTGTTTGTTTTAAATGTTATCAGTAAACATATATATTCAAATTGCACTGGAAACAAAATTGGTGTGGGACACCAATTTAGTTATATGTGTTTCATGTTTTTAACTTGGTTTATGAAATGCTCGATGCATAGATTCCCTATGTGAAATGCCCCTACAAAAATAAAAACATTACAATTATGGAGACCTTAAAGGGACATAAAACACAATTGCATGGGCTTTCTGCAGTCTTGCAATCACAGTTAACATAATATGTAAGTGTGAATCTTTTTTGGAATGCATTAACACCTTGTTTAGTTCAATTGTTTTCTAAAAGCCAAACTCCACACACCTTTTGGCTTATTTGAAGCATTGATTGTGGAATGTTTAGTGGAGTACATGAGTTGTCTAGCCATGGTCACAATTGCCATTGTTATGGAGTTGCTTATCAGATCAACTCTGTTAAAGAGATATTGAACAGTATGAGATTGTAATATACAATGTTTAATTATATGTAGTTAAAACAAATCTTTGTAATACACTTTCATTATTTAGTTTGTTCCCTTTTCCTATAATTTAAGTCTGAATTTTTTTTTTTTTTTTAATTCCACTGAGTTTCTATAAAGTAATGGACGCTACCATGTCTAGAATTAAAGGGACAGTCTACTCCAAAATTGTGATTGTGTAAAAAGGTATATAATCCCTTTATGATGACCCATTCCCCAGTTTTGCATAACCAACACAGTTATAAATAATATACTTTTCTCCTGTTAAGTGTAGTCAGTCCACGGGTCATCCATTACTTATGGGATTATAACTCCTCCCTAACAGGAAGTGCAAGAGGATCACCCAAGCAGAGCTGCTATATAGCTCCTCCCCTCTACGTCATACCCAGTCATTCTCTTGCACCTAACTAATAGATAGGACGTGTGAGAGGACTGTGGTTATTAAACTTAGTTTTTATTTCTTCAATCAAAAGTTTGTTATTTTAAACGGCACCGGAGTGTGTTGTTTTTTCTCAGGCAGTATTAGAAGAAGAATCTACCTGAGTTTGTGTATGATCTTAGCGGACGTAACTAAGATCCATTTGCTGTTCTCGGTCATTCTGAGGAGCGAGGTAACTTCAGAACAGGGGACAGCGGGCAGGGTTCGCCTGCAAAGAGGTATGTTGCAGTATATTATTTTCTAAGGAATGGAATTGACTGAGAAAATGCTGCTAATACCGATATAATGTGAGTACAGCCTTAAATGCAGTAGTAGCAACTGGTATCAGGCTGATATGTATGTATGTTGGCACTGAAGTATTTCTGGGGAATGGCACTTCACTAAGAAAATACTGTATACATATAACTTATAGCCTTTCTGCAGTGAAAGCGACTAGCAACAGGCTTTTTAATAACACTTCATATATTTATATTTAAAACGTTTACTGGCATGTTAATCGTTTTCTCTCTGAGGTACTTGGTGAAAAATTTTATGGGCATTATTTTCCACTTGGCTGTCGTTTGTTTTGAATAAAATCAGTTTACTGAGCTTCCCCACTGTTGTATTATGAGTGGGAGGGGCCTATTTTGGCGCTTTACTGCGTAGTAGAAATTCAGTCACAAGTCTTCCTTGTTCTCCCTGCATGATCCAGGACGCCTCTACAGAGCTCAGGGGTCTCCAAAACTAGTTTGAGGGAGGTAATCACTCACAGCAGACCTGTGAGACTGTGCTTTGACTGTGATAAAAACGTATATATATTTTTATTTGTTATCCGTTTTTTGGTATTTAGGGGTTAATCATCCATTTGCTAGTGGGTGCAATCCTTTGCTAAATTAATGCATTTCATGTGAAAAATTGGTTGCTATAACTAATCCGGTTCATTGTTATTTCAACTGTGACAGTTTTGTGTGCTTCTTAAAGGCACAGTAACGTTTTTTATATTGCTTGTAAATGTATTTGAAAAGTATTCTCCAAGCTTGCTAGTCTAATTGCTAGTTTGTTTAAACATGTCTGACACAGAGGAATCTCTTTGTGCAATATGTTCAAAGGCCAATGTGGAGCCCAATAGAAATTTATGTACTAATTGCATTGATGCTACTTTAAATAAAAGCCAATCTGTACATGTTAAGAAAAATTCACCAGACAACGAGGGGGAAGTTATGCCGACTAACTTGCCTCACGTGTCAGTACCTGCATCTCCCGCTCAGGAGGTGCGTGATATTGTAACGCCAAGTACATCAGGGCGGCCATTACAAATCACTTTGCAAGACATGGCTAATGTTATGACTGAAGTTTTATCTAAATTGCCAGAACTTAGAGGTAAACGCGACCACTCTGGGGTGAGAACAGAGTACGCTGATAATGTTAGAGCCATGTCTGATACTGCGTCACAAGTGGCAGAACATGAAGACGGAGAGCTTCATTCTGTGGGTGACGGATCTGATCCAAATAGACTGGACTCAGACATTTCAAATTTTAAATTTAAGCTTGAAAGCCTCCGTGTATTATTAGGGGAGGTATTAGCGGCTCTGAATGATTGTAACACGGTTGCAATCCCAGAGAAATTATGTAGGCTGGATAGATACTATGCGGTACCGGCGTGTACTGACGTTTTTCCTATACCTAAGAGGCTTACAGAGATTATTACCAAGGAGTGGGATAGGCCCGGTGTACCCTTTCCCCCCCTCCTATATTTAGAAAAATGTTTCCAATAGACGCCACCACACGGGACTTATGGCAGACGGTCCCTAAGGTGGAGGGAGCAGTTTCTACTCTGGCTAAGCGTACCACTATCCCGGTGGAGGATCGCTGTGCCTTTTCAGATCCTATGGATAAAAAGTTAGAGGGTTACCTTAAGAAAATGTTTACTCAACAAGGTTTTATATTACAACCCCTCGCATGCATTGCGCCTGTCACGGCTGCGGCGGCATTCTGGTTTGAGTCTCTAGAAGAGACCATTAGCTCAGCCCCATTGGATGAAATTATAGACAAGCTTAGAGTCCTTAAGCTAGCTAATTCATTTATTTCAGATGCCGTAGTACATCTAACTAAGCTTACGGCTAAGAATTCCGGATTCGCCATTCAGGCGCGCAGAGCGCTGTGGCTAAAATCCTGGTCAGCCGATGTGACTTCTAAATCTAAATTGCTTAACATACCTTTCAAAGGGCAGACATTATTCGGGCCCGGTTTGAAAGAAATTATAGCTGACATTACTGGAGGTAAGGGCCATGCCCTGCCTCAAGACAGAGCCAAACCAAGGGCTAGACAGTCTAATTTTCGTGCCTTTCGTAACTTCAAGGCAGGAGCAGCATCAACTTCCTCCGCTCCAAAACAGGAAGGAACTGTTGCTCGCTTCAGACAGGGCTGGAAACCTAACCAGACCTGGAACAAGGGCAAGCAGGCCAGAAAACCTGCTGCTGCCCCTAAGACAGCATGAAGTGAGGGCCCCCAATCCGGAAACGGATCTAGTAGGGGGCAGACTTTCTCTCTTCGCCCAGGCTTGGGCAAGAGATGTCCAGGATCCCTGGGCGTTAGAGATCTCAGGGATATCTTCTGGACTTCAAAGCTTCTCCTCCAAAAGGGAGATTTCATCTTTCAAGGTTGTCAACAAACCAGATAAAAAAAGAGGCGTTTCTACGCTGTGTACAAGATCTTTTACTAATGGGAGTGATCCACCCGGTTCCGCGGTCGGAACACAGACAAGGGTTTTACTCAAATCTGTTTGTGGTTCCCAAGAAAGAAGGAACCTTCAGACCAATCTTGGATTTAAAGATCCTAAACAAATTCCTAAGAGTTCCATCGTTCAAAATGGAAACTGTTCGGACAATCTTACCCATGATCCAAAAGGGTTAGTACATGACCACAGTGGATTTAAAGGATGCCTACCTTCACATACCGATTCACAAAGATCATTACCGGTACCTAAGGTTTGCCTTCCTAGACAGGCATTACCAGTTTGTAGCTCTTCCCTTCGGGTTAGCTACTGCTCCAAGAATCTTTACAAAGGTTCTGGGCTCTCTTCTGGCGGTACTAAGACCGCGAGGAATATCGGTAGCTCCGTACCTAGACGACATTCTGATACAAGCGTCAAGTTTCCAAACTGCCAAGTCTCATACAGAGTTAGTACTGGCATTTCTAAGGTCACATGGGTGGAAAGTGAACGAAGAAAAGAGTTCTCTATTGCCACTCACAAGAGTTCCCTTCTTAGGGACTCTTATAGATTCTGTAGAAATGAAGATTTACCTGACAGAGGACAGGTTAACAAAGCTTCTAAATGCTTGCCGTGTCCTTCATTCCATTCCACACCCGTCAGTGGCTCAATGCATGGAGGTAATCGGCTTAATGGTAGCGGCAATAGACATAGTACCCTTTGCATGCCTGCATCTCAGACCACTGCAATTGTGCATGCTAAGTCAGTGGAATGGGGATTACTCAGATTTGTCCCCTATGCTGAATCTGGATCAAGAGACCAGAAATTCTCTTCTATGGTGGCTCTCTCGGCCACATCTATACAAGGGGATGCCCTTCAGCAGGCCAGATTGGACGATTGTAACAACAGACGCCAGCCTGATAAGTTGGGGCGCTGTCTGGAATTCCCTGAAGACTCAGGGATCATGGACTCAGGAGGAGAGTCTACTTCCCATAAATATTCTGGAATTAAGAGCAGTTTTCAATGCCCTTCTGGCTTGGCCTCAGTTAGCAACTCTGAGGTTCATCAGGTTTCAGTCGGACAACATCACGACTGTGGCTTACATCAACCATCAGGGAGGGACAAGGAGTTCCCTAGCGATGATGGAAGTCTCAAAGATAATTCACTGGGCAGAGTCTCACTCTTGCCACCTATCAGTGATCCACATCCCAGGCGTGGAGAACTGGGAAGCGGATTTTCTAAGTCGCCAGACTTTTCATCCGGGGGAGTGGGAACTTCATCCGGAGGTCTTTGCCCAAATACTTCGGCGGTGGGGCAAACCAGATCTGGATCTCATGGCGTCTCGCCAGAACGCCAAACTTCCTTGTTACGGATCCAGGTCCAGAGACCCGGGAGCGGTTCTGATAGATGCTCTGACAGCAACTTGGGCCTTCAACATGGCTTATGTGTTTCCACCCTTCCCGATGCTTCCTCGATTGATTGCCAGGATCAAACAGGAGAGTGCATCGGTGATTCTATTAGCGCCTGCGTGGCCACGCAGGACCTGGTATGCAGACCTAGTGGACATGTCGTCCTGTCCACCATGGTCTCTACCTCTGAGACAGGACCTTCTGGTGCAGGGTCCTTTCAAACATCCAAATCTAATTTCTCTGAGGCTGACTGCATGGAGATTGAACGCTTGATTCTATCAAAGCGTGGATTCTCGGAGTCAGTGATTGATACCTTAATACAGGCTAGGAAGCCTGTTACCAGGAAAATTTACCATAAAATATGGCGCAAATACTTGCATTGGTGCGAATCCAAGAGTTACTCATGGAGTAAGGTTAGGATTCCTAGTATATTGTCTTTTCTACAAGAAGGTTTAGAAAAGGGTTTATCCGCTAGTTCGTTAAAGGGACAGATCTCAGCTTTGTCCATTCTTTTACACAAACGTCTGTCAGAAGTTCGAGACGTTCAGGCTTTTTGTCAGGCTTTGGCCAGGATTAAGCCTGTGTTTAAAACTGTTGCTCCGCCATGGAGCTTAAACTTAGTTCTTAACGTTTTTCAGGGTGTTCCGTTTGAACCCCTTCATTCCATTGATATCAAGCTTTTATCTTGGAAAGTTCTGTTTTTAATGGCTATTTCCTCGGCTCGAAGAGTCTCGGAATTATCGGCCTTACATTGTGATTCTCCTTATCTGATTTTCCATTCAGACAAGGTAGTTCTGCGTACTAAACCTGGGTTCTTACCTAAGGTAGTCACTAACAGGAATATCAATCAAGAGATTGTTGTTCCATCATTGTGCCCTAACCCTTCTTCAAAGAAGGAACGACTTCTGCACAATCTGGACGTTGTCCGTGCCCTGAAATTTTATTTGCAGGCAACTAAAGATTTTCGACAAACTTCTTCCCCGTTTGTCGTTTATTCTGGACAGAGGAGAGGTCAAAAGGCTTCGGCTACCTCTCTCTCCTTCTGGCTTCGTAGCATAATACGTTTAGCCTATGAGACTGCTGGTGGACAGCAGCCTCCTGAAAGAATTACAGCTCATTCTACCAGAGCTGTGGCTTCCACTTGGGCCTTTAAAAATGAGGCCTCTGTTGAACAGATTTGCAAGGCTGCGACTTGGTCTTCACTTCACACTTTTTCCAAATTTTACAAATTTGACACTTTTGCTTCTTCGGAGGCTATTTTTGGGAGAAAGGTTCTTCAGGCAGTGGTTCCTTCCGTGTAAAGATCCTGCCTTTTCCTCCCGTAATCCATGTACTTTTAGCTTTGGTATTGGTATCCCATAAGTAATGGATGACCCGTGGACTGACTACACTTAACAGGAGAAAACAAAATTTATGCTTACCTGATAAATTCCTTTCTCCTGTAGTGTAGTCAGTCCACGGCCCGCCCTGTTTTTTATGGCAGGTCTAAATTTTAAATTATACTCCAGTCACCACTGCACCCTATAGTTTCTCCTTTCTCGTTTGGTTTTCAGTCGAATGACTGGGTATGACGTAGAGGGGAGGAGCTATATAGCAGCTCTGCTTGGGTGATCCTCTTGCACTTCCTGTTAGGGAGGAGTTATAATCCCATAAGTAATGGATGACCCGTGGACTGACTACACTACAGGAGAAAGGAATTTATCAGGTAAGCATAAATTTTGTTTTTACCTCTGTGATTACCTTGTATCTAAGGCTCTGCAGACTGCCCCTTATCTCAGGGCTGTTTATGACTTGCATTTTAGCCAATCAGTGTGGTCTCATTTGTAACTCCACAGGAGTGAGCACAGTGTTATCTATATGGTGCACATAAACTAGCTACATCTTGCTGTGAAAAGCTTATAAAATGTACTGAGATAAAGGCGGCCTGCAGGGGCTTAAAAACAGGCCGAGATTTAGAGGTTTAGATAAAGAATATTAATATAAAAATATTGGTTGTGCAAAGCTGGGGAATGGGTAGTAAAGGAGTTATCTATCTTTTTAAACAATAACATTTTTGGAGTAGACTGTTCGTTTAAGCTTTTATGATTCAGATAGGGCATGCAATTTTCAACACCTTTCCAATTTATTTTTATTATCAAATTTACTTTGTTCTCTTGATATTCTTTGTTGAAAGCTAAACCTAGGTAGGCTCATATGCTAATTTCTAAGCCCTTTAAGGCCGCCTCTTATCTCAGTGCATTTTGACAGTTTTTTTTTACAGTTAGACAGTGCTAGTTCATGTGTGCTATATAGATAACATTGTGCTCTCTCCCATGGAGTTATTTAAGAGTCAGCACTGATTGGCTAAAATGCAGGTCTGTCAAAAGATCTGAGATTAGGGGGCAGTCTGCAGAGGCTTAGATACAAGGTAATCACAGAGGTAAAAAGTGTATTAATATAACCGTATTGGTTATGCAAAACTGAGTAATGGGTAATAAAGGGATTATCTATATTTTAAATAATAAATATCCTGGAGTAAACTACCCCTTTACATTTTAACATTAAAAAAAAAAAAAAAAAAAAAAAAGCCGATAAGGGAGGAAGTGTGGTTGTTATGGACAAAACAGCATATATTTCAGAAGCTAAAAGACAGCTAGAAGATACTACTACATATGTCACTTTAACTAGTAACCCAACCAATAGGTTTCAAAAATAACTTTACAGTTTATTGGATGATGGCATGCAGTATGGCATTTTGGATGGTGAAACACTGAAATATCTATATGTGGTTAATCCTATCACTCCAGTGTTTCACCACCTGCCCAAAGTTCATAAATGTCTCTTCGATGTAAAGGGGCGCCCAATCGTTTCAGGCATTGGCTCCCTTTTGGAGCCACTGTCTGAATGGTTGGACGCCATCCTCCAACCAATTGTTCTTGACTTACATAGTTATATCAGGGACACGACACATGTATTGCAGCTCCTAGATGATTTCATATGGACCACAGACCATAGTTGGTTGGCGGTGGATGTGATATCATTATACTCCAGTATTCCACAAGATTTGGGAGTAAAAGCCATCAAATATTTTTTGGAGCTGCACTACAACATGGAGGAATACCTAATGGATTACATACTTAGGGTTACCACCTTTTTGTTGCAGCACAACTACTTCCTTTTTGAGGGCACTTACTATCTGCAGAGACAGGGCACGGCAATGGGGGCAAAATTTGCCCCCTCTTACACCAACATCTTCATGGGTTGGCTGGAAAGGTGCTTTGTCTATGCAGATAGTAATCCCTATAGGAAACATATTAGCCTGTATAGGCGCTTTATCGACGATTTGCTTTTGATATGGAAATCGAGTGAGGCAGAGGCAAGTGATTTTGTGCGCTACCTTAATGAAAGTGAAAATGGTGTGAATTTCACTTTTGAGTGGAATAAATCAACCATTATCTATCTGGATGTCACCCTTAGAGGGGTTGCTGACACAGGAAAGGTCATCACCCGCCTCTATAGGAAGCCTATTTCGGGTAACACACTCCTGCATAGCAGAAGTGCTCACCCGAAGCATGTTTTCCGAGGGATAGCCAAAGGTCAGCTATTGCGGACAAGGCGTATCTGTAATACTGAGACAGACTTTGAGGAAGAGAGTACACATATGGTAAATCGATTGATAGAGAGAGGGTACCAGCCCAATATGGTGGAAAATGTGGCTAAGGAAGTGAGGAAAGTGGATAGACGCGATACCCTCAGGAGTAGACCAAATAAAAAAGGTGACAATAAAATCCTTTTTGTTACTCAATACTCTTCTGAATATAGTGACATTTGTAATATCATAAGAAAATATTTCCCATTGTTATATGGGGATAAGGCTTTAAAAAAGACAGTGGAAAAGGGTTTTAATTGTGTTTACTCTAGGGGTCTTACTCTAGGTAACATTTTATCTCCATCCCTTTTACCCCAAAAGGAGACATCAGCCACATGGCTAGCTGTGAATGGTACATACAAATGCAGCAGTGGCAGATGTAAGGCGTGTGACTTTATAACAGAGGGAAAGAGATTCTATTCTTATGTAACCAATGATGCATTTGATACAAAAGGATGCATCAGGTGCTCAACCCAATTCGTCGTGTACCTCATTGAATGCACTCAACATCGCCGGCAATATGTAGGTATGACTACGAGAGATGTCCGTACAAGGATACGAGAACATCTAGGATATATCAAAAACAAAAAAACTTGTTCGGCTTTGGCGAAGCATTTCATTGAGGTACACGACGGAGATGTCAGTTCATTCAATTGGAGGGCAATTGAACAGATTAAGCAACCCTCAAGAGGGGGTAACAAAGAAGAGATCCTAGCCAGACAGGAAGCCTTCTGGATTTTCAAACTCCGTACACAGGTGCCGGAGGGCTTCAATTCTGAGTTTGATCTCATCAATCATTGGCATTAATGAATATTTTCCACTCTGACCTTATCTGATATTTATATATATTTTTGAGCTTATATATAGAGGGTCTTTTCAGAGGTCTGCTGAGATTTCCATTATTACCTACACTGTTACCCTTTACGTATTTTTCCCATTGATTTGGACTGGTGCCCACTAGACCATATTTGTAATAATTATAATAATTGTAATATTTGTAATACCGTCAATATTCCATCGTGACCGATCTGGTACTAGTTTCTTTTGAAAACAAAAACACACATATATTGTTGCAATATTATAATTGACAAGCTGGTTTCTGTTCTATAGATTCAAACTCATGGACTGGCTATATATATAATATACATTGTTATGGGCACTTTGAATGTGTTTAAACATATTCAATAGTAACATACATGTGTTAGAAAATATTTCATGGCTATCATTATCAAATAGTTTTCTCCTGTTTTTCCTAAATAATAGCTCTTATGGCAAATGAATTTGTTGGTGTTATCAATCACCACACATCTGTCAAGATATATTAAGGTTTACAGCAATATTTGGTTATCATGAGAATAGTTCTATTATTATTGATGGCATCTATGTTTTCTAAACTAGGTGTATAATTAAGATGGCCCTTACTAGCTTAGTATCCTTATATATATATTTTTGTATATTTTATACTTTTTTTGGAAATATATTCATTAACAGCCTATTGAGTGTTGAACAATTAACTATTGCTATTTCTGACACAATTTTGATACATCATAGTTCTAAATGAAAGGTTCTGCACTTATTAGTAAAGGTTTTTTCCGCTCATTGTATAGGGCTCTAACCTGCAGGTCAGCTTTCAAGATAACTAGAACATTGCATTTTATGAATTTGTATTTTGTATTAAACAAGCGATTTAATTGATGTTCTATAGCTATAGTTGGAATATTTCATGTTAAATACTGCATTTAGATGCAACAAGTAAATTACTAGTAAGAGGTTAATATGTAAGGGAGGGGTTGTAACCTCCCATTAACATTGACCAATCACTGTGTTAAGCAATCCCTTTAAATATGTTCACTTCTTAAGTGATTGCAGGTTTATGATTACGGCACTGCCGAAACTAGTCAACCACCTGCATTCCTTTTACCTGTTTGCTGTGATGTGATGTAACGTTTTAAACAAGAAGAATAAAGAATTGTTTTTTACGCATACAAGGAACCGACTGCTGCCTCATCTTTTGCTATCTATTTACTTTGGGATGACAAGGAGTCCCTGTTCTCTGGCAGTTTGTCCCTTCGAAGATCCTCAAACTTCGGTTTTCACACTGTGAAGTCAATACAGTGCAAGCACCGTGTTTCCTGGATGGTGATAGGCTGAAGGCGGCACACCCCTAACTACGCACAACCCCGATGACGTCACACGCCAAGCTGCGGAGGCCCGTCATTTGAAACTAGAAGCGGTACGTAGAGGAGCTAATTCCTATAGGTGAACCGGTGGCTTTAGCCGCAGATTGTCCCCACTTAGGATTATACCTCGGAGGAGTTCGCTACTAAGTTTCTTTTGGGCCAACAAGAAACCTCCTATGGCAGAAGGGTGAGTCTTTTACTTTCACCGTATTCCGCATCAGTGGATGCCTTGGAGGATTGAGGTTGTTGAAGCTTCTTTGGGGAGTGTGTATATTATGCCTATATGCCTGTTTTTCACGGAACATTGCCTTAAAGTGACATTTTAAACTGGAGTTCAGATATCCACTAGAGTGTGTTTGTTTCACCTGGGATAATTTTCTATTGTTGACATTTTAACCTTATCTCACTGATTTAAACAATTAGGGACAGATACAAAACAGGCCATAAAACATATTAATATAAACAAGGTGTGGTGTCAGGGTATTGCTGAGTGACATTATATAAGATATATATATATATATATATATATATATATATATATATATACACATACACATATATATGCATTATATAGATACATAATTAATTTATCTTAAAATAATTACCCTGGGTACAAATGTTTTGAAATTGTAAAGTACAGGTCTTTTCAAACAGGCCGGAAACTACATCTCAGACACAGACCTCTCCCTAGCTATACTCAAATACAGATGGATGCCTCAAAGAACAAAAGGATATAAATATTTAAAAATAAAACTACATTTATTTTTCTTTGTTTCAGGAATCTGGTGTGAAAATTAGGTTCCAAATATGACTAGTAGATACTGGTATATAAAGGCCTATGTAATTTGTGCTGTGAATTATAGCGTATGTTTCTTTCATGTAATTAGCAAGAGTCCATGAGCTAGTGACGTATGGGATATACATTCCTACCAGGAGGGGCAAAGTTTCCCAAACCTCAAAATGCCTATAAATACACCCCTCACCACACCCACAAATCAGTTTTACAAACTTTGCCTCCTATGGAGGTGGTGAAGTAAGTTTGTGCTAGATTCTACGTTGATATGCGCTCCGCAGCAGGTTGGAGCCCGGTTTTCCTCTCAGCGTGCAGTGAATGTCAGAGGGATGTGAGGAGAGTATTGCCTATTTGAATTCAATGATCTCCTTCTACGGGGTCTATTTCATAGGTTCTCTGTTATCGGTCGTAGAGATTCATCTCTTACCTCCCTTTTCAGATCGACGATATACTCTTATTTATATACCATTACCTCTGCTGATTTTCGTTTCAGTACTGGTTTGGCTTTCTACAACATGTAGATGAGTGTCCTGGGGTAAGTAAGTCTTATTTTCTGTGACACTCTAAGCTATGGTTGGGCACTTTTTTATAAAGTTCTAAATATATGTATTCAAACATTTATTTGCCTTGACTCAGGATGTTCAACATTCCTTATTTCAGACAGTCAGTTTCATATTTGGGATAATGCATATGAATAAATCAATTTTTTTCTTACCTTAAAATTTGACTTTTTCCCTGTGGGCTGTTAGGCTCGCGGGGGCTGAAAATGCTTCATTTTATTGTGTCATTCTTGGCGCGGACTTTTTTGGCGCAAAAATTTCTTTTCTGTTTCCGGCGTCATACGTGTCGCCGGATGTGGCGTCATTTTTGGCGCCAAAAGCATTTAGGCGCCAAATAATGTGGGCGTCATTTTTGGCGCTAAAAAAATATGGGCGTCACTATTGTCTCCACATTATTTAAGTCTCATTATTTATTGCTTCTGGTTGCTAGAAGCTTGTTCACTGGCATTTTTTTCCCATTCCTGAAACTGTCATTTAAGGAATTTGATCAATTTTGCTTTATATGTTGTTTTTTCTATTACATATTGCAAGATGTCCCACGTTGAAACTGAGTCAGAAGATACTTCTGGAAAATCGCTGCCTGGTGCTGGAGCTACCAAAGCTAAGTGTATCTGCTGTAAACTTATGGTATCTGTTCCTCCAGCTGTTGTTTGTACTGTTTGTCATGACAAACTTGTTAATGCAGATAATATTTCCTTTAGTACTGTTACATTACCTGTTGCTGTTCCGTCAACATCTAATACTCAGAGTGTTCCTGATAACATAAGAGATTTTGTTTCTAAATCTATTAAGAAGGCTATGTCTGTTATTCCTCCTTCTAGTAAACGTAAAAAGTCTTTAAAACTTCTCATTTTTCAGATGAATTTTTAAATGAACATCATCATTCTGATTCTGATAATGGTTCTTCTGGTTCAGAGGATTCTGTCTCAGAGGTTGATGCTGATAAATCTTCATATTTATTTAAAATGGAATTTATTCGTTCTTTACTTAAAGAAGTCCTAATTGCATTAGAAATTGAGGATTCTGGTCCTCTTGATACTAAATCTAAACGTTTAGATAAGGTTTTTAAATCTCCTGTAGTTATTACAGAAGTTTTTCCTGTCCCTGGTGCTATTTCTGAAGTAATTTCCAGGGAATGGAATACTTTGGGTAATTCATTTACTCCTTCTAAACGTTTTAAGCAATTATATCCTGTGCCATCTGACAGATTAGAGTTTTGGGACAAAATCCCTAAGGTTGATGGGGCTGTCTCTACTCTGGCTAAGCGTACTACTATCCCTACGGCAGATGGTACTTCCTTTAAGGATCCTTTAGATAGGAAAATTGAATCCTTTCTAAGAAAAGCTTACTTGTGTTCAGGTAATCTTCTTAGACCTGCTATATCTTTAGCGGATGTTGCTGCAGCTTCAACTTTTGGTTAGAAGCTTTAGCGCAACAAGTAACAGATCATAATTCTCATAGCATTATTATTCTTCTTCAACATGCTAATAATTTTATTTGTTATGCCATCTTTGATATCATTAGAGTTGATGTCAGGTATATGTCTCTAGCTATTTTAGCTAGAAGAGCTTTATGGCTTAAAACTTGGAATGCTGATATGTCTTCTAAGCCTACTCTGCTTTCCCTTTCTTTCCAGGGTAATAAATTGTTTAGTTCTCAGTTGGATTCTATTATCTCAACTGTTACTGGAGGGAAAAGAACTTTTTTACCACAGGATAAAAAATCTAAAGGTAAATTTAGGTCTAAGAATCGTTTTCGTTCTTTTCGTCACAACAAGGAACAAAAACCTGATCCTTCATCCTCAGGAGCAGTATCAGTTTGGAAACCATCTCCAGTCTGGAATAAATCCAAGCCTTTTAGAAGGGTACAGAATTGGCTTCAAGATAAGGCCTCCTGCAAAGAGATTTTTTCTTTCCCATGTCCCAGTAAACCCAGCGAAGGCTCAAGCATTTCTGAAATGTGTTTCAGATCTAGAGTTGGCTGGAGTAATTATGCCAGTTCCAGTTCTGGAACAGGGACTGGGGTTTTATTCAAATCTCTTCATTGTACCAAAGAAGGAGAATTCCTTCAGACCAGTTCTGGATCTAAAAATATTGAATCGTTATGTAAGGATACCAACATTCAAAATGGTAACTGTAAGGACTATCCTGCCTTTTGTTCAGCAAGGGCATTATATGTCTACAATAGATTTACAGGATGCATATCTGCATATTCCGATTCATCCAGATCACTATCAGTTTCTGAGATTCTCTTTCCTAGACAAGCATTACTAGTTTGTGGCTCTGCCGTTTGGCCTAGCTACAGCTTCAAGAATTTTTACAAAGGTTCTCGGTGCCCTTCTGTCTGTAATCAGAGAACAGGGTATTGTGGTATTTCCTTATTTGGACGATATCTTGGTACTTACTCAGTCTTCACATTTAGCAGAATCTCATACGAATCGACTTGTGTTGTTTCTTCAACTTCATGGTTGGAGGATCAATTTACCAAAAAGTTAATTGATTCCTCAGACACAGGTAACCTTTTTAGGTTTCCAGATAGATTCAGTGTCCATGACTCTATCTTTGACAGACAAGAGACGTCTAAAATTGATATCAGCTTGTCGAAACCTTCAGTCACAATCATTCCCTTCGGTAGCCTTATGCATGGAAAATCTAGGTCTTATGACTGCTGCATCGGACGCGATCCCCTTTGCTCGTTTTCACATGTGGCCTATTCAGCTCTGTATGCTGAACCAGTGGTGCAGGAATTACACAAAGATATCTCAATTAATATCTTTAAAACCGATTGTACGACACTCTCTGACGTGGTGGACGGATCACCATCGTTTAGTTCAGGGGGCTTCTTTTGTTCTTCCGACCTGGACTGTAATTTCAACAGATGCAAGTCTTACAGGTTGGGGAGCTGTGTGGGGGTCTCTGACAGCACAAGGGGTTTGGGAATCTCAGTAGGTGAGATTACCGATCAATATTTTGGAACTCCGTGCAATTTTCAGAGCTCTTCAGTCTTGGCCTCTTCTAAAGAGAGAATCGTTCATTTGTTTTCAGACAGACAATGTCACAACTGTGGCATACATCAATCATCAAGGAGGGACTCACAGTCCTCTGGCTATGAAAGAAGTATCTTGAATTCTGGTATGGGCGGAATCCAGCTCCTGTCTAGTTTCTGCGGTTCATATCCCAGGTATAGACAATTGGGAAGCGGATTATCTCAGTCGCCAAACGTTACATCCGGGCGAATGGTCTCTTCACCCAGAGGTATTTCTTCAGATTGTTCAAATGTGGGGACTTCCAGAAATAGATTTGATGGCCTCTCATCTAAACAAGAAACTTCCCAGGTATCTGTCCAGATCCAGGGATCCTCAAGCGGTAGCAGTGGATGCATTGTCACTTCCTTGGAAGTATCATCCTGTCTATATCTTTCCGCCTCTAGTTCTTCTTCCAAGAGTAATCTCCAAGATTCTGAAGGAATGCTCGTTTGTTCTGCTGGTAGCCCCAGCATGGCCTCACAGGTTTTGGTATGCGGATCTTGTCCGGATGGCCTCTTGCCAACCGTGGACTCTTCCGTTAAGGCCAGACCTTCTGTCGCAAGGTCCTTTTTTCCATCAGGATCTCAAATCCTTAAATTTAAAGGTATGGAGATTGAACGCTTGATTCTTAGTCAAAGAGGTTTCTCTGACTCTGTGATTAATACTATGTTACAGGCTCGTAAATCTGTATCTAGGGAGATATATTATAGAGTCTGGAAGACTTATATTTCTTGGTGTCTTTCTCATCATTTTTCCTGGCATTCTTTTAGAATTCCGAGAATTTTACAGTTTCTTCAGGATGGTTTGGATAAAGGTTTGTCTGCAAGTTCCTTGAAAGGACAAATCTCTGCTCTTTTTGTTCTTTTTCACAGAAAGATTGCTAATCTTCCTGATATTCTTTGTTTTGTACAAGCTTTGGTTCATATAAAACCTGTCATTAAGTCAATTTCTCCTCCTTGGAGTTTGAATTTGGTTCTGAGGGCTCTTCAAGCTCCTCCGTTTGAACCTATGCATTCATTGGACATTAAATTACTTTCTTGGAAAGTTTTGTTCCTTTTGGCCATCTCTTCTGCCAGAAGAGTTTCTGAATTATCTGCTCTTTCTTGTGAGTCTCCTTTTCTGATTTTTCACCAGGATAAGGCGGTGTTGCGAACTTCTTTTAAATTTTTACCTAAGGTTGTGAATTCCAACAACATTAGTAGAGAAATTGTGGTTCCTTCATTATGTCCTAATCCTAAGAATTCTAAGGAGAAATCATTGCATTCTTTGGATGTAGTTAGAGCTTTGAAATATTATGTTGAAGCTACTAAGAATTTCCGAAAGACTTCTAGTCTATTTGTTATCTTTTCCGGTTCTAGGAAAGGTCAGAAGGCCTCTGCCATTTCTTTGGCATCTTGGTTGAAATCTTTAATTCATCATGCTTATGTCGAGTCGGGTAAAACTCCGCCTCAAAGGATTACAGCTCATTCTACTACGTCAGTTTCTACTTCCTGGGCGTTTAGGAATGAAGCTTCGGTTGATCAGATTTGCAAAGCAGCAACTTGGTCTTCTTTGCATACTTTTACTAAATTCTACCATTTTGATGTGTTTTCTTCTTCTGAAGCTGTCTTTGGTAGAAAAGTACTTCAGGCAGCTGTTTCAGTTTGAATCTTCTGCTTATATTTTCAGTTTTTTTCTTTATAAGATTTAAACTTTATTTTTGGGTGTGGATTTTTTTCAGCGGAATTGGCTGTCTTTATTTTATCCCTCCCTCTCTAGTGACTCTTGCGTGGAAGATCCACATCTTGGGTAGTCATTATCCCATACGTCACTAGCTCATGGACTCTTGCTAATTACATGAAAGAAAACATAATTTATTTAAGAACTTACCTGATAAATTAATTTCTTTCATATTAGCAAGAGTCCATGAGGCCCACCCTTTTTTTGTGGTGGTTATGATTTTTTTGTATAAAGCACAATTATTCCAATTCCTTATATTTATGCTTCGCACTTTTTTCTTATCACCCCACTTCTTGGCTATTCGTTAAACTGGTTTGTGGGTGTGGTGAGGGGTGTATTTATAGGCATTTTGAGGTTTGGGAAACTTTGCCCCTCCTGGTAGGAATGTATATCCCATACGTCACTAGCTCATGGACTCTTGCTAATATGAAAGAAATGAATTTATCAGGTAAGTTCTTACATAAATTATGTTTTTTATACACTCAGCATTGGAGATATACTAGATATGGAATGATATGATTCATTAAAATCAAATAATAGTATGACTAATTATCAACTGATATACAAATAAAGTCAAATATACATATATCTATATTGAATTATAACTACTAGTCCACTCATAGAAAATGACTTTTAAATACATCTTTTAACATATTATGAGTAGGAAATATATATAATATATGTATATGTATATATATATATATATATATATATATATATATATATATTTATATTTATATTCTAAGTGTATCCATGTTTAGTCTCAAAAATATGCGCTCAGTTATATTAGATGGGCCATATACTGAACAGATACTAGGAAATAGTAAATATATTGAATATAAATTTAAGAAAATATACTTTTCTGTAGTAGATGGGCCATATACTGAACAGATACTAGGAAATAATAAATATATTGAATATACATTTAAGAAAATATACTTTTCTGTAGTAGTATTTGCTAATGAAACTACATTCCGTTTCTTATACAAAGGGTATACAAAGGGTATTTTAAATTGTCAGGGAATTTAAAATTACCATATGCATTTCCAAGGGCCAATTAGAGATAAGCTCAGACTAAAAGGGCGTACCCAGAGAATTTCATTAGGTGATTTAGAAATGAAGGTGAAATTGGTCTCAGACAAAAAGACTTTGCAAAGAAGGGAAGGGACACAAAAACACACTTTGGTTTGGGGCCTGACTTGGAATAACTCTCTGTTGAAAATAGAGAAATACCTCTGTGTTTGTGATACCCTGTTTGCAAAAAAACCTTCACGTATGACTTTGAAAAATCTCTGATTGGAAAAGCTGAAGCTCTCTTATTGGTATCTGGTATAGTATCGCGATCTAATACTTTTAAAATTTTATAGCAACGATATTCTTTATTGCCATAGTTTAATTGAAGCTGTATTTAAAGGGGTAATTCATATAAGTTATAATTCATATTTCACAAACCTGTGTAGTCTATAAAAATCATATCTAGCATTAAGCGATTTACTATTAAGAGGGAAGGATTTTTGTATTTTGAAGTCATAAGTTAATTTGAGTTACTGTGATATATTTTAGAAATTGTATTTATTATCGTAGCTAAGTTGGAACTATTTAATGCTATCTTAAGTGGTATATGTTGAGTTGATAAATTTGTGTAAAAATTTGTTCTGGTTGATTATTTACAGTATCATAAGACTATTTTTGGGTAGTATAGTGAATTGTATTACCTGGAAATTTCATCAGATTTGTGGGATATTTTGAGTTAAGGTTAATTTATAGAAATATTGTGTCCATAATACTGAGATACCTTTAATTAATTCTGAGGAAAGGTTAATTTATTGAAATATTGTGTCCATACATGAGATTATAGACAATATCTATCGAATAGTAATTAATCTAAATCTTTTATAGCCTACTTGATGTAGGATATTGTAACAACTAGACATATATATTTTTTGATAATCAATACACTATTTTCTGCATAAATATAATCAATGTGTTTATAGAGATTAACTGGTTAGAATTTAGGAATTAATTTTATTTGAGATTAAATATTAATATTTATAATAATTTTATTGTCATAATTTCTAGATATCTCAATAGCATTTTGGAATACACTACAGAGATTATATAACATTTCACTGGAGTGTATTGACAAATTCTACTATATTCATTGGATATATTGCCAACAATATCTTTACTGCTATTAATTATTAATATTTATAATTACAATACGTAACACGTTGGTGGCAATTGCTGCTGATACATACACCAACATTACTGGAGGACACTCCTGAGACGTATCAACAGTGGGATTCCAGACACAGCCTTTATACAAACTTTACTTTATTGCCTGGTTTATATATATTTGTAGTAAAGTCGTATAAGACAAAAAGAGAGGAGCCTCATAGTGCAGACCAGCACATATGCATACAAATGAAGAAGGAGATTAGAAATGTGCACTCACAATTTGGATTGGTACACAAAGTACCAAACAGGTAGGTTGAGGCTTCAGAGCCGCTCAACTGACTCACAACCGTCACCTGTTACGTCACCAATTCAAGGCAAGATTCATCAGGAGGCCCTAACCGTCACAGGAGTTAGACAATTTAAGGGGCCAGAGTTCCATGTGAGAAAGGAATAAGAACGGTGGAAACACAAAGTGTCACAAGAGCGAGGATAATTAAAAGTTCTTATTAAAAAAAAAAGCGTACAGCAATGTGTTTCTCAGCATAAAAGCAGTTTCATCAGGCTGTTTCTTTTATATATATATATATATATATATTATATATATAAACGATAGTTAGTTAGAGCCCAGCACCATAAATTTCAATAGTGGCTTCCAGCCTGTGTGCCCGTTACTGTGGAGTATCAGCCACACTCCAGAAAATGCAGTCCATATATACAAAGTGTAACAGCACCACAGCACAGTCTTGCTTCTTTAAAGGTGAAAAATCCTTTTATTAAGGTACAACAACCATAAAAAGGCGACGTTTCGGACCTACATGGTCCTTATTCATGCATATTTAAAAGACAAATGAACAAACATTTAAAAAGGGTAACTGAGCCAATCAGGGTTTGATGCTGTAAGCTAATTGGGTTAACTCATACCTGTCCAGGTATTACAATTTTCCTTACCTAAGAGCCCCCTGGTGGCACCAGAACACACAACATATTAAAAAGAAAGAAGAAAAAATGTCTCATAAAAACAAATACAAATCATAATCCCTATTCAGACCATAAGGGTGTAAAGTATTCAAACGTTTAATCCACCATACATCTTTGTTTTTATGAGACATTTTTTCTTCTTTCTTTTTAATATGTTGTGTGTTCTGGTGCCACCAGGGGGCTCTTAGGTAAGGAAAATTGTAATACCTGGACAGGTATGAGTTAACCCAATTAGCTTACAGCATCAAATCCTGATTGGCTCAGTTACCCTTTTTAAATGTTTGTTCATTTGTCTTTTAAATATGCATGAATAAGGACCATGTAGGTCCGAAACGTCGCCTTTTTATGGTTGTTGTACCTTAATAAAAGAATTTTTCACCTTTAAAGAAGCAAGACTGTGCCGTGGTGCTGTTACACTTTGTATATATGGACTATATTATATATATATATATATATATATATTATATATATATATATATATATATATATATATATATATATATATATCCCTAATTGATCTCCACAGAAGACAGAGATAATAGAAAACTAGTTTAAACATGGCAGCACCCATTACTTTATAGTCTAGAGACCTTTATAGAAACTCAACTTTTAGAATTATATCATCAATATTTTACCAACTAATATAATGGTATAAAATACAGCTACATATTATTCTAAGGCTTATATTTACATTGAATACATTATTATGTCTAGCTTGTATTTACTGTTTAATATCCCTTTAAGGCCAATTGCGGAACAGATATAGCAGTGCTAGGCTTGTAAAGTCTACCAAGGGTGTTTCTAATTCTCAGAACTTAAAACCTACACTTTTAAGATTTGATTTACAAGATAAAGGGGCAAAATAAATATTGAAAGTATATTGCAAAGGTTTGTTTTTACTACACATAATTAAACATTTGATATTACAATTTTAAAAATATTTACTGTCCATTTAGGATGTGTTTTGTATGCTAATAAATATCCCCAACTCTGAAGTAGGATGTCTGAAGCAGAATGTAAAAGCATGGTTTACCCAAGCATAACCTATTTGTGAAGACATTTCACTTGTGGTTAAAATGCATAAGGAACATAAATGCCAATGTAAGCCTATTATGAAATGAAAACCTGATGAGGAATTCAAGAGACAGAATAGCTTCATAGCTATAGACATAGGTATACAGACACGTGTCTTCATTCTTCTTTTATTCACTGGCCACTTATTTATATTTTATGTTTATACATATAAGGTTTTTATAAATACATAATGTGTATTGACAAATTATATATATATATATATATATATATATATATATATATATATATATATATATATATATAAAACAATAGCACACATATTGTGGGAGTGCTGCCAAAGTGACCAAAATAAGTACAAAACAACAAGAAGTATTTGCACACATCCAAACACTTAAGTCCACATATTTATATATGCTTCAAAAAATATTTATGCTTGCTAAATATTCTTAAAATTGTTAAAATAAAATTGGGATCATTGTCACGCAATATTATTAAGATATATTTATGCTGCAAAATGTTTTGCCTGTATGCATTTAAATTTTTAAATAAAGTTGTGATCTTAGTCACACAATATGGCCATATTCTGCTAAGCCAGTCACCACTTACAAGGTGTCCCAAAATAGATTGGTCCTAACTCTAATCAGTTTAGCTTTGCTGGACTGAATCATTCGATTTTAATATTCAAATACCGAATTCCAACACTGCAGTACTATGCCTCAAATCATGACTGCACAGAATGATACTCCCTAGCTTTATATATATATATACCACAATCACATTGTCTGGAACACACCTGGGCTGGGTGGTGTGCTTTAACCAAAGGGATTTGGTCAGCTCCCTATTTAAGAAGAAGAATTCTGTATTTGAATATTAGAATCGAATGATTCAGCGCAGCAAAGCTAAACTGATTAGTGTTAGGACCAGTCTATTTTGGGACACCTTGTAAGTGGTGACTGGCTTAGCAGAATATGGCCATATTGTGTGACTAAGATCCCAACTTTATTTAAAAATTGAAATGCATACAGACAAAAAAAATGTGCAGCATAAATATATGTTAATAATATTGCGTGACAATGATCCCAATTTTATTTTAACAATTTTAAGAATATTTAGCAAGCAAAAATATTTTTTGCAGCATATATAAATATGTGGACTTAAGTGTTTGGATATGCGCCAATACTTCTTGTTGTTTTTTATATTTTTATATATATATATATATATATATATATCATATATATACAGTGTGTATATATATATATATATATATATATATATATATATCATATGTGTGTGTATATATATATATATATATATATATATATATACAAACATATTATTTATATAATTCAATGCTGACTAGTGCTACCCTTTCTTATTGTATTTGTCTTTTATTTGACTGTTTGGGAGAACAGGTTATTTATAGGGTTTAGCTATATTTGTGTACTTGGATTTTAATAGGAATACTTCTGTTATTGGTAGCTTAGTGACTCAATCCTGTTGCCAGTGTCCCAAATTCTAGACCCTTGAGAAGAGTTTTTGAAGTGTGAATGTATAATTAAAAGGAAGGCTTTAATAGGGAGATTACTTAAAACTATAAAACATACATACATGTAATACATATATAAGAGTAATATTTTTGCACAATGCACTCTCCTCATAACCTTTAATATGCCTTGTAATTTCATGATTGTTAAATGTACTTTTATATTTCTAATAGCTGTGCTGAATGCCCCCATAGGACTGATAATATTGCAATCAAAGCTAAGTGTACTGCACAGTTACTGTAATCTAGCAAGAAAATGTGTGGTCTTTGAAATCAGTTGTAGAACTATCAAAAAACACTTAAGAGGAAACTAGAAGAAAATAGCAGTGTTTAATCATAGACTACAGGGTTGTATCCTTCCAGGTTTCTTTATATGTTTGGAGAATGATCCTGAGTTTGGCTATTTTAGAAAACAATATCACTTAATTCAAAATCTAATTATCTTACATAGGTTTTTTAACTTCAGAACGAGGGATCATATGACCGCTTGATACATTTAAAAATGGAAAATATTTAAAAAAAGAAAAAAAAAGTGTGCTTGCTGAAAATGAAAAATAAAGAACCTTAAACACATACATAAAGTAGGTGCTCTGAATCATTCAGTTAAATTGTAAACATTACAAAATGAATTCATCTAAAAATATGTGCTGGAAAATGTAATATGACGCTTGTTCAATAAATGTTATAACATCCTACATTCTTTACATTCACAGGAAATAATGCAAATCAGTCCTGAGCCAATTGCTAAATTATTTGTGCAACTCATTGTAGATGAAAACACCTCTCAGTTCCAAGGATATCTAGAATTATTAGTTTAATAAAGGTGCACAATTTTTATTTTTATTTATTTTTAAATCTGAAAGCAGGGTAGCCAAAATTTTAATATTTCAGTGCAACATTATGGATTAGTTATTTATGCAGGATGTGGGTTCACGTAATATCCATAATCCAAAACTGTTAATACCGCTGAGGCTTTGCAACCAGCATGTCAGACTCCAAGCCTGAGATAATTAGTGGGTTGATGTTAACTAACCCAAAAATAGAACAGCATAAGACATAATCTTACAAACTCTTACCCTCCTAGTGACCCAGCCAATTTCAGATTGGCCTGTCGGGATACCGGGAATTTTCCCAGAGGGCCACCGTCACCGTAGGGCCACATCCTTGGTCAGTGAGGTCACGCATGCGTAACACAAATCTTCAAGGATGCTCCGCTTCTTACAAGGATGTGGGGGGCTGTGGCAGCAGAAAAGTGGCAGAGGACTGCTCCTAATGAGAGTGTGGGGGCCTGTTCCGGAGGAAGAATGAGCTTAGACAGGGTAAGGGTGTGTGAAGGTGAGGCTGGGGGGCTAGGGTCAGTTTTCAAACATTTACAGAGCCGGTCTGATTTCCCAGTCTGGCCCTGGACCTAGCTCATCAGTCAGTAACCTTGTTATGATGTTATCTTGCTCAATACAGGTGAAATGAGTGTGTTAAAGGGACAGTCTATACCAGAATTGTTATTGTTTGAAAAGATAGATAATCCCTTTATTACCCATTCCCTAGTTTGCATTACCAACACAGTTATATAAATACACTTTTTACCTCTGTGATTACCTTGTATCTAAGCCTCTGCAAACTGCCCACTTATTTCAGTTCTTTTGAAAGACATCCATTTTAGCCAATCAGAGCTTGCTCACTGGAACTCCACGTGCGTGAGCACAGTGTTATCTATATGACAAACGTGAACTAACACCCTCTAGTGGTGAAAAACTGTCAAAATGCCCTGAGAGAAGAGGCGGCCTTCAAGGGCTTAGAAATTAGCATATGAACCTCCTAGGTTTAGCTTTCAACTAAGAATACCAAAAGAACAAAGCAAAATTGGTGATAAAAGTAAATTGGAAAATTGTTTAAAATTACATTCTCTATCTGAATCATGAAAGTTTATTTTGGACTAGACTGTCCCTTTAATAGCTAATAGCATTCTATGTGATACCAAATAAGGTATACCTGGATATCTGCATTTCTGGTAAATTTGACAAGTCCACGGTCAGATTAACCAGAGAAGGTATAGAGCAGCCGTCATTGCTTTTGCATGCCCTATAGTTTCAATGGAGATTGTGGTTTATATTACAAGCTAAAAGGTATAGCTATATTGATATCGATCCCTGTGCTATCGTTAGCACTCCACTTGTAATCTGGGCCTAAAGTGGCTGCGCTTTTCTAAGTAAACTATAGGAGAGTACATCATCTGATAAAATCTTGGCTGTACCTTTTTGGAAGCTGTATACCTGGAATTTAGACATACTTCTCTTTTCACAGACAGGCATTTAATATTCTTTTTTTTAAATATTTAGGGCTAGATTTCAAGCGATGCGCTAATTTAGCAAATTCGCCCCGTTATGGGCGCACAATAAATAACCAGCCATTACAAGTAGCTGGTTATTGCTACCGTGAGTTCGCGGTAGCAATTAACGCTCAGAAAATTAACCAGAGATCAAATCTCTGGTTAATTTTCTAAATGTCCCCCAATTGCCCCCAAATAAAGTGGTGCGTTTTGTTTTTACAAAACAAAAAAAAGCATCTTTAATTTTAAAGAGTATAACTGCTAAAAGCAGTTGTAATGGTTTAAAAGTGGCAGGTGTGAAAAAAAATCAAGAAAAAGAGCATGCCAACATGTACATTATCTACAACATCATGAGACATTCACATATACATAACAAAATTAGACAGTGAATATAATGCCAATATGTTTAAACACACATAATAACAGAGACTAAAACTATTTATTTTAAAAGAAAAAAGAACAAAATGGAAAAAAAAGAACAAAGTGATAGAAAAGAAACAACAAAAACCAATAAACTCCTTTAAAATATAAAGAGGAGTAAATTTGCATAAATTCCTGAGGATGTAGTTCGAGAAGTATGTCTATATTCACAAATTGTTAATGTAGTACAATAAAGTCTATTTAATAAAAAATAAAAATTAATAAGTGGCGGGTGTGGGATGTTAAAAAAAAACGGCACTGAAAAGTGCCTTTATATTTCAGGCTATGGAGACTGTGTTTTCTGTAAATGTATATGCTTATATACATATATATATATATATATTTATGTGTTAATATGTTTATATACACATATTAACACGTAAATATATATTCATATACATATATATTTATATTTGCTGCCCATCACTGCGTGACTTACCCTCTTTGCTGCGCTAGTTCTCATGCCATGTCTGACAGCATGAGAACGTGGCTCCCATTGGAGCCTATGGAAACGTGTGCTCTCGTAAGCGCAATGCTTCTGTGCAATGCAAATGCAATTGCACCTCATTTGTAATACCAGCGCACATTTGCGTGTGCTAGTATTGCTTAGTTGAGTGCAAATTTTGAGTGCAATATTTTGTGCTCAACTTGTGTGGGATTTCCTACCTGTCACTTCACCTGACGTTGGGATAACAGGCAATTGGAGTGATAGTTGGGATCTCTTGTTATGCCTTGATAGCTGCATTATATTTCTGTTTTTTTATTTGTTTTTGGCACACTCCTGTTATTCAGAGACGTAACTAGAAACTCCAGGGCCCCGGTGCAAGAATACATAAAGGTCCCCCCTGGGTCATAGACATTCATAAGGACCCACAGTCACCTATGTGCACACTCGCATATGGCTTCTGCGATATTAATCTTTCACAAGATATGCCACTGGAGAGTGTACTAGCTGGCACAGTATGTGTGATTGAGATATATATATATATATATATATATATATATATATAAATATATAATAAACACACACACACACATATATATATATATATATATATATATATATATATATATATATATATATATATATATATATATATATATATATATACACACAGATATACACACATATGGCTGTTCAAGTTAGATTTTACACAATACCCTCATAAGCAGACCAACAATCCCTATTATCTATTTACTATTTACTCTTGAGATATATACTGTAGGTATAGATGACATAGATATAGAGATATATCAAGAGTAAATAGATAATAAGGATCCCTGGACATCTTAAGTTCTATAATTCCAAAGCATCATGAAGTGGGTAATTCTTATAAATGTACACCAATAGTTTCTGAAAACTACAAGCAACACAAGATTCTGAATAAAATATATCTAAATATAAGAAGAGACTAAATTCAGTGTCATAAAGATTTATATGAGCAAGTACAATTTTTTTAGCCTTTGCAGAGACTACACGTGCAGTCTTGAGCCAATGTTCACGCCAAAGCCGCCAATGAGATCTATAGATAAGTTTGTGCTGAAGGCAGCTGAGCCCCCCTGAGGGGGGACCTCTAGGGTCCGGCTGCAGTCAGGACCTCTGCATCCCCAGTAGTTATGCCCCTGCTGTTTTGGAGCACGACTTGGTACTTCTTCTGCTTAACTGGTGTTGACTCGGCCTGTCTGACTTCATCATTGAATTGCTACTTCCAGCACTACTGAACTTTCTCTTAACCTGGCAAACCTTCCACCTAACGCTGAATAGTGAAATCCATTTATTGAAACCTCAAATTTCTGCCTGTTTCTAAGCCACTACAAATGGCCTCTTATCTCATGCATTTGTATTAGCTTTTCACATCAATACACTGCTAATTCATATGTGCCTATAGATAACATAGTGTTAAATTCCATGGAGTTGTGCAGGACCTAGCACTAAATGGCTAAAATGCAAGACTTTAAAAAACCCTGAGATAAGGGTGCTGTCTGCAGAGGCTTAGGTACAAGGTAATTACAGAGGTAAAAAGTATATTAATATAACCGTGTTGGTTTTGCAAAACTGGGGGATGGGTAATAAAGGGATTATCTATATTTTTTAAAAATAAAAGGTTTGGAGTAGACTGTCCCTTTAAATATACTATCTCTTTTCTTGTGCAAAAGTACATTTATTGAAATGTGCTGCAGCTAAAAAATTCTTTAACATTGCATCCCAGATGCACAAAACAGTTATTAGTTGTGATGTATCAACTAGCACCCTATTAATGAAAAAAATGAGTTGGTAAATTAAAATGTAACAGGCTTTCTTTAGGCCTACACACACTGTAAATTTAGTGGCTCAGTTAAAAGTTGTAAAATATATGTAAAACATATTGATTGTCAAATACATGTCCTAATTATGCACACACAAAATGGAAACATTTCAAAGTAAATTTTTAAAAAATGCAGTAAAAAAATGTGCTTTTAGTTAAATTGTGCAGAAGTCACCTAAATCTATCACCAATTTTTAAGTTGAATTTTGGAGCCATAGACAGATATTTAAAAAAAAACTTTGAAAACAATTCACTTTGAATCCCCCCTACACACTAATGCTCATATCAGACCACAGAGCGGAGTCTGACCTCTTGAATACCCCTTGCATATTATTATGTATTTATTTGTGAAATGGCACCAAAGGCATTACCACTGGTTATTTGAGGAAGTGAGGAGAGGATACTATATCTGGATGTTGCACTGACAACTCACACAGCCAATAAGATAATGGTTCTGGTTCTGTAGTTTTAATGCACACAAGGAAGAAGTAGGGTTGCCACCTCGGCCATGTTTTCCTGGATACTTATGAGTTACGCATGCTGCAGGGTAAGCAGGGAGGAACATATATTGTGCTGTTCATCAGCACTATTCATGTGATGTCCAGAGGCATAATGCATGTTCTACCCTGCTTACCCTGCAGCATGCGTAACTCATAAGTGTCCAGGAAAACATGGCCGAGGTGGCAACCCTAGGGAGAAGGGAAGGGGCACTGAACATAAGGCTTTGACCCACCACCAGCCTCAACATCTGCAGCCTAATATGGGGATACTCTGTACACAGTGCACCAGTGTTCCTCTTTACAATAGTATATGTTCATTTGAGGTGTCCTTCTGTAAATCTAAACCTTAAACATTTAGTCCTCCTTAACCTAGACCAGAAGAAAGATGAAGACAAAAAAAAAGAACAATATGTAATTAATAACTGGTCATAGACAATTCCTGCAGGAGGGCATCTCCTGTTTGGCAGTCTGCAGTCTTACAGTCTGTGATTTTATAAGTACATCAAATCCTCCGTTTTCTTTCTCTAGGTGCTCTTCCTTTTCATGTTTTTCTTGCCAGCCTATGGCAGAACACTATCACCTGTTCTTCCTTATTCATTTATCACACATAACTTTGTCCACTTCCTGGTAATAGTGGCAGACAATTCTAATTTATTTCTCCATGAGATAAGAGGCAGTAGCAGTATATATTTTTTTATTTCAAGTTACTTTATCATGTACAAATAAGATGAGACGTATCTAATAATAATAAAAAAAACTTTTACCTATATCTGTCCATCTTTTTGTGCAATAAAAAATAGAAAAAAAACATATTTGTATTTCCCTTTTGTTGAAACAGGACTGTGAAACCAATTAAAGGGACATGATACTCAAACATGTATCAAAGTGCTTTAAAAATATATGTTCCTGAGCTAAATAAAACCAACTCCCTGTCAGCTAATGAGAATTAGAATAACCAGGAACCAGCTTTTACTTTTTCATGCCAAAATATACAATCATGTTTAACTGGCGTTCTTTCATATATCTGATATAAAAACAAATACCTTGTACTTTTGAAAAACAAAAAAGCTTAGCTGACTAACATCTTCATTACAACGTTCCAGTTTACTGACCCACCCCCCCCCCCCCCCCAAATAAATGTGATATTACAAAAGAATCACCTAGATTACGAGTTTTGAGCGCTATAGGGAAAGTAAAGAACTGTGGCGTTATTTAACCCCCTATAGCACTGCCATTACAAGTTTTAAAAAACCCATCTTGCACGGGCGATATGGAGATTTTGAGCTCCATACCGCACCCAAATACAAGCAGTGTTTTGATGTGCTCGTGCACACTTTCCCCATAGACATCAATGGGGAGAGCCGGCTAATAAAAAGCCTAACACCTGCGATCACGGAAACAAAAGCTCCGTAACGCAGCCCCATTGATGTTTAAACCTAACACCCTAACATAAACCCTACGTCTAAACACCTCTAATATGCCACCCCCAACATCACCGACACCTGCCTACAGTTATTAACCCCTAAACTGCCGCTCCCGATATCGCCACCACATAAATAAAATTATTAACCCCTAATCTGTTGCTCCCGATATCGCCGCCACTATACTACATTTTTTAACCCCTATTCCGCCGCACCCCAACATCGCCCACACTATAATAAAGTTATTTACTCCTATTCCACAGCTCCCCAACATCGCCGCAACTAAAGTTATTAACCCCTAAACCTCTGGCCTCCCACATCACTAACACTAAATAAACCTATTAACCCCTAAACCGCCAGCCCCCCACATCAAAATAAACTAAATTAAACTATTAACCCTAAACCTAACACACCCCTAACTTTATATTAAATTTACAATTTCCATATCTTAAATTAAATTTAAACTTACCTGTCAAATTAAAAAAACTAAGTTTAAACTAACAATTAAACAAATATAATTATTAAAATAAAATTAAAATAACTACCAATTAAATAAAACTAAACTACACACAAAAAATAAAAAATACTAAGTTACAAAAAATAACAAACTCTAAATTACTGAAAATAATAAACAAAATTATCCAAAATATAAACGAATTACACCTAATCTAATAGCCCTATCAAAATAAAAAAGCCCACCCAAAATAAAAGAAAACATAACCTACAATAAACTACCAATGGTCCTTAAAAGGTCCTTTTATGGTGCCTTGCCCCAAAGATATCAGCTCTTTTACCTGTAAAAAAAACATAAAGACCCCCCCCCAACAGTAAAACCTACCACCTAACCAACCCCCCAAAATAAAAAACTAATTCTTAAAAAACCTAAGCTACCTATTGCCCTGAAAAGGGCATTTGTATGGGCATTTCGCTCTTTTACATTGCCCAAACCCTAAACTAAAATATAAACCTACACAAAAAACCCTTAAAAAAAAGCCCCACTTGAACGATCTTTATCCCGGAGTTGAAGTCCTAATCCAGGCGGCGAGAAGTCTTCATCCAGGCTGCTTCTTAAATATTCATCCCGGAGGCGACGTCCGGATCCAGACGGCCTCTTCAGTCTTCATCCAGGCGGTATCTTCTATCTTGATCCCAGAGGCGCGGAGCGGGTCCATCCTGAAGACATCCGGCACGGAGCATCCTCTTCATATGGTCACCACCGTACACTGAATCTTCAATGCAAGGGACGCGATTTAAGATGGCGTCCCTTGCATTCCTATTGGCTGAAAAATTTGAATCAGGCAATAGGAATTAGGGCTGCTAAAATCCTATTGGCTATTCAAATCAACCAATAGGATTTTAGCAGCTCTCATTCTATTGGCTAATTCGAATCAGCCAATAGAATGAGAGCTGCTTAAATCCTATTGGCTGATTTGAATGGAATTAGAGCTGCTTAAATCCTATTAGCTGATTTGAATAGCCAATAGGATTTTAGCAGCCCTAATTTCTATTGGCTGATTCAAAATATTCAGCCAATAGGAATGCAAGGGATGCCATCTTGAATAGCGTCCCTTGCATTGAAGATTCAGTGTACGGCGGCGACCGTATGAAGAGGATGCTCCGCGCCAGATGTCTTCAGGATGGACCCGCTCCGGGCCTCCAGGATCAAGATAGAAGATGCCGTCTGGATGAAGATTGAAGAGGCCGCCAGGATGAAGATTGAAGAGGCCACCTGGATGAAGACTTCTCGCCGCTTGGATCAGGACGTCGCCGCCGGGATGAAGATTAAAGAGACCATCTGGATGAAGACTTCTCGCCGCCTGGATTAGGACTTCAACTCCGGGATGAAGATCGTTGAAGCGGGACTTCAAAAACTATAAGTGGATCGTCGGGGGTTAGTGTTAGGCTTTTTAAGGTTTTTTTTTTAGGTGGGTTTTATTTTAGTTTAGGGTTTGGGCAATGTAAAAGAGCTAAATGCCCTTTTAAGGGCAATGCCCATACAAATGCCCTTTTCAGGGCAATGGGTAGCTTAGTTTTTTTTTACAATTAGGTTTTTTATTTTGGGGGGTTGGTTGGGTGGTGTGTTTTACTGTTGGGGGGGGTCTTTGTGTTTTTTTACAGGTAAAAGAGCTGATATCTTTGGGGCAATACCCCACAAAAGGCCCTTTTAAGGGCCATTGGTAGTTTATTGTAGGCTAGGTTTTTTTATTTTTTATTTTGATAGGGCTACTAGATTAGGTGTAATTCTTTTTTATTTTGGATAATTTGTTTATTTTCTGTAATTTAGTGTTTGTTATTTTCTTGTAATTTAGTATTTTTTTATTTTTTGTAATTAGTAGTGTTAGGATTTTTTTAATGTGTAGTTTAATTTAATTGGTAGTTAGTTTAATTTTAGTTTAATAATTATATTAGTTTAATTAGTTTAAACTTAGTTTTTTTAATTTGACAGGTAAGTTTTAATTTAAGGTAGGAAAATTGTAAATTTAATATAAAGTTAGGGGGTGTTAGGTTTAGGGGTTACTAGTTTAAGTTTATTGCAATGTGGGGGGCTTTCGGTTTAGGGGTTAATAGTTTAATTTAGTATATTTCATTGTGGGGGCTTTCGGTTTAGGGGTTAATAGGTTTATTATAGTGGCGGCGGTGTAGGGCTTAATAACTTTAGTATATTGGAGGCGATGTGGGCGGACGGCAGATTAGGGGTTAATAATATTAAAATAGTGTTTGCGATGCAGGAGGGCGGTGGTTTAGGGGTTAATAGGTAGTTTATGGGTGTACTTTTTAACACTTTAGTTATGAGTTTTATGTTACAGCTTTGTAGCATAAAACTCATAACTACTGACTTTAGATGGCGTTGCAGATCTTGTCGTTTTAGGCTGTAACGCAAGCTTTTTAGCCTCACCGCAAAACTCATAAGAGCGGTGCTATGGGAATCCCATGAAATAACGTCATTTTTAGGAGTGTGGTACTGACGTTGCGGTACAGGCTAAAAGGCTTGCGGTACACCTATACCGACAAGACTTGTAATGGTGGCGGTGCTGTTTTAACTCTGAAAATACCATATTTTCAGCGTTAAAAGACGAACGCACAAACTTGTAATCTATGTGAATGTGATTTATTTATATGCTAAGCAAAATATTTTGCTACAACGAATATGTTCGAACCTAAATAATAAATGTATTTGTTTTACAGATTTTATAAGATTTTTTTTCACTCAGTTTTTTATATTTTGATCATAGTGATATTTAAAATGATTAATTATAATTTAGTCTGCAACAGACTAGTTCATTAAATTCCATGCTGGATAATATTCTTGAAGCTGTTACATGGAAATTATTGCTTTGATTTGTCTATGAAAACAATTGGTTGCATAAACAGTAAACTACCTTGAAAATTCCTCCTTTTTAATTATGTTTTTTTTTCTTCTCCTCCCCGAGTAGAACGTTAATGAGATGAATTAGGAAATAACAGCAAGTACTATGTTTCTATTTATAGCTTTATAATTATTTTTAAATCTCTTAATTATCACTTTTCAGAATCAGTGTGTTATTAAGAACAAAGAGTTTTCTAATGCAATTGCAAAAGCATGTGACACTACATATTTAAATATTTTATTACTCAGCTAAAGGGTGTGGCCTGCTGGCATCCTACTGGTTGTTATGTAGTACAGTGATTACCTACCTTTAATATTTACTTGTAACACCCTGTTACACTGTTGCCATAACAGCCAATGTATTCTATTATTAATACCACATTCAAAACCCACAGTTAAAAATATATATATATATATATATATATATGTATGTGTGTATGTATATATATATATCCTGTAATATAAAAGGCCAAGTGTGTTTGTCTGAAGCTGTCATGCGCAGTAGAGACAGCATGAGGACAAACACACCTGGCCTTAGAGTCTACCTGATCTGCTGCCCACGACGTGACAACGGTGGGCGTGAGACTGTACGCGGTCGTCCGCGTGCGAGAGAGACAGATCAAAAAGAGGGGAGAGATGGGGAGGGAGCAAAAGAGATGGGAAAGAGCAAAAGAGAGAGGAGAGAGAGCAAAAGAGGGGAGAAAAAGCAAAAGAGAGGGGAGAGAGAGCAAAAGAGGGGGGGAAATAGAGGGGGGGAAATAGAGGGGGGAGAGAGAGCAAAAGAGAGGGGGGAGAGAGAGTAAAAAAGAGGGGGAGAGAGCGCAAAAGAGATGGGGGAGAGAGCAAAAGAGAGGGGGGGAGAGAGAGCAAAATAGAGGGGGGAGAGAGAGAGTAAAAGAGGGAGAGAGAGAGCGCAAAAGAAAGGGGGGAGAGAGAACAAAAGAGAGGGGAAGAGAGAGAGGGGGTAAAGAGGGAGGGAGAGGGGGAGAGAGAGAGCAACAGAGGGGAGAGAGAGAGGAGGGAGAGAGAGAGGGGGAGAGAGGTATCAAAAGAGAGGGGGGGAGAGAGAGCAAAATAGAGGGGGAGAGAGAGAGAGCAAAAGAGAGGGGGGAGAGAGAGAGCAAAAGAGAGGGGGGAGAGAGAGAGCAAAAGAGAGGGGGGGAGAGAGAGAGAGAGAGAGAGAGCAAAAGAGAGGGGAGAGAAAGAGAGCAAAAGAGAGGGAAGAGAAAGAGAGCAAAAGAGAGGGGAGAGAGAAAGCAAAAGAGAGGGGGGAGAGAGCGTAAAAGAAAGGAGGGAGAGAGAGCGCAAAAGAGAGGGGGGAGAGAGAGCGCAAAAGAGAGGGGGAGAGAGAGCGCAAAAGAGGGGGGAGAGAGAGAGAGCGCAAAACAGAGGGGTGAGAGAGAGAGCGCAAAAGAGAGGGGGGAGAGAGAGACAAAAGAGTGAGGGGAGAGTGGGAAAAAGAGAGGGGGGAGAAAGCAAAAGAGAGGGAGCAAACGAGAGGGGAAATAGCAAAAGAGAGGGGAGAGAGAGAGCATAAGAGAGGGGAGAGAGAGCAAAAGAGAGGGGAGAGAGAGCAAAAGAGAGGGGAGAGAGAGCAAAAGAGAGGGGAGAGGGGGGCGGGGCCAGGCCAAGATGGCGATCAGACGCATATTACAGATTCTCCAGCATAATCCTGATTAAACTGTGGTTTTTCTAGAAGTATCCGATCAACTATCTACAAATAACTCTAAAGGATCTACAAATCTGCTGACGGGTCAACCAAAAGCTCTTTTATATAACTGAAAATATGAATCTGAGCCTCCAACCGGACCACTGTGGCCCTGTGCGGTATTTTATTTGAGAACACTGGACACCCTCTCCCCCTGACATCAGGGGTACGATACTACCAGTCAGATTGAGTGTATTACCCACCTAAAGGCTTAACCACAACTATGATTAAGGAGGAACTTTTTACAGTGCTGATGGCCCAGCTGGAAACCTTCGGGCTCCACATGGACAATAAATTTTCCGACTTGATGAGAATATGCAGGGAAATTAAAGTCCTCAACAGCCCCACTCATAGCTAAGGAGATGGATTGGCAGGCCATAACAGCAAATCCCACATCCTGGCAGATAGCAGCGAAAGCAGAGACGATGCTACTGACCACGGGGGCAAAATCTTGTGGTTTCACATTGAGTGAGTCTGAGTCGAGCATTATGCAGCCCATATGGGACTCGCTTAACCCGCATGGAGTAAAGTTGCCTCAGGCCTCTTTAGGGAGGATGCAGCTGTCTTCCCTGAGGGGACCGGAGGGTTAACAACCACACCTAGCAAAAAGATACACCGGTCACAAGGCAGTGGAATCCTCGGATACACTGAGTCCACGCGAGTATCGTTGCATGCCAGGGGCAAGACTGCCCTTACTGAGGAACATCCTCACCCACTAACAGACTTCCTATCACTGCCCTATCTGGATCAAAAGTGTGCCCTTCCTAAACACAGACCCCCGCATACACCAGATATGTCACCCCATGCAGGAAAATGCCTGATCTCCACTGGAACGCAGTTACTCCAGAGTGTGCAACTATCGTTGGGATACTCACCGTCCCTGACCTATTTTGAAGCAGGCTAGTTCTGTTTATAAACGAGGAGCTACACCGGGACTCTCCTTAACTAAATGTTATACAACTGTTTGAAAGCAATGTTGCTAGAATGTTAGTAGATTTAATCCTGTTATTACTGTTTGCTGTTTATAGGTCTGAGGGTGTATGCACATCGGGGCCTTGTTCACCTGGATGTAACAGGTCACAGTTATTTTTGTACTACTCTTCTTTTAATCTCACGCAATAAGCCTAGCGGCGACTCATCTAACATTGTAACTTAAACAGTACTATATTGTTTCTGGTGTTCTGTTTGCTCAACCATCACCAGTACTATAGTTTTGTGATATATTTTAAGGGGTTACCTCCTCCAGTGTGTCACTTATCTTAGCCCAATAGTCCTCTACTGAATCTAAGCTCCTTGAGCAAGACCGAAAAAGCTCATTACATATTAGCCTCATACTTAGATCCCTGCACAGGTTATTTATGATGCTGCGGTCTTTTTCCATAAGTAACTGAACTGATGTTCTTTACTCCAGAACCTGGTAATGTTAGGTAGAAGTGTACTCCTCCCTAAACAATACAATATTTTGATAGATCTTCCATCTCTTCACTATCTGAAGCAATACAGTATTATTATGTGTCATTGATAGCCTAAACATACACACCTATGGAATTTTAAAGGGGCAGTAGAAGACTCTGTATTATCAGGTTATTACATTCATAATTTCAAAAGTAGATACCCCAGAGTCTACAGTCCTTGGTTACCTTTTCTTTATGATTACCCCTAGCTCATGCTGGATTACAACATTGCCTGTAATCTGTTCCTTAGACTCCGTATTAATACTAAAACATACTGGCAGGGACTATACTATGAAAAACATTTGTCTACATTTAAAATTGTAGAATTTGGTTTATAGAAAAGAGGTTCCAAATATTTATATACAGTTTCTCTATCTGTGTTTTACATATCGCTCTCTAGTTAGACAACATGGAATATTGTGCAAAAAAAATTATATATGCTGTTGTCACTTCTCAATGACTAATGAGTTTATGTATTTTACTTATGTAAACTGGTTATATGCTGTTGCAATATCTACTAACCTCAATAAAAAAATGTATTAAAAAATCAAAAGAGAGGGGGAGAGAGCGCAAAAGAGAGGGGGTGGGGTGGAGAGAGCAAGGGGTGGGACCGCTGTACTGCAAAAAATGGCCCGTGTGAACAGGTTTTAAGACTAGTGTGTGTGTGTGTGTGTGTATATATACAGTATATGTATATATATATATATATATATATATATATATATATATATATATATATATATATATATGTATACTGCATATATATATATATATATATATATATATATATATATATATATATATATATATGTATACTGCATATATATATATATATATATATATATATATATATATATATATATATATATATATATATATATATATATATATATATATATAAAACAACCACTGCTTTTTTTTTGGGGGGGGGGGGGGGGGAGATGTGCAAAAAATAAATGAATTGCTTGGAAAAATGTGCAATCTCATTATTTACATCTAGCTCTGATTGTCTACAATAAAGGGAGGTCAGACAAATATTCTCATGTAGCATTTGAAGTGTTTCTTTTTCCTGGGCTACTTTGAGACAGCAAAAAACTATGCAAAGTGAGAATTCAGAATATTGTTCAAACAGGATCTATAATACCTTTATCAGTTTGTTAGGCCAAATGTAAATGTCTCATGAGGAAAGAACCCAGAGGCTTAGAAGTGGCTAGATAGTGACACTGTAGAGTATCCTGGCAGGCCAGGTCACAACGTCACAAGCAGATATGGTTGAACATACAGGCAAAAGAGCAGAGGTCAGACAACCAGCTGGGAAAGCAGTACCAAATCTTCAGGTGAAAGAAATTGTGGGCAGGCAGAGGTCTGAATCCAGATGGAGAAAAGAGGTACCATATTGTAAGTCCAAAAAGTAGTCAGACACAGTCTAAGAGGTCAAAGACAGGCAGCAGACATAGGATAATGCAAGGACAATATGAACCAGACACCCTCCTTCATAAACCAACAATAATTCCCAAAATATACTTGTGAAAATGTAGTTCATTCCATTGTTCACACATCAGTCCAAATGTGAAATCCAATTTCAGGAAGATGGGATACTGTGAATACTTATGTGGTATTCTGTAATGCGACCATCCCAGGCAGCTCGCTATAATAAGAGATGGCTTCTCTCCTCAAAGTCCACACTAAAAAAGAAAATGACAGGGGTGCCACATGGCCATGTACAGTCTGTGGATCTAATAATAAAAGATGGTAATATAGCACACTCATGTGTAATGGAGTACACACACAGGAACAAGGAATTGTAATCTTCGCTTAGGAAACACAAACACAGACTCGATGATGGTTAATGCACCAGCAAACTTGCCAAACAGTAGCAAGAGTATGTAACAATAAAAATATTATTTATTAAAATGCTTCCAGGGATAAGCAAAGGTTGGCTACAAGGTCCAAATAGAAGTAATAGTGCACCCAGGAACAAATTGAACCTAATCATAGGCAAGGAGTCAGAGATTTAGCAAGCTATATAAACAGCTTAGTTTGGGAGAAAGCTTGGGCATGCTAACACAACATGTGCAGCTAGTAAATAGTAACTAGTGCGTTAGTAAGGATGCTGAAAAAAATAAAAGACCATAATGTACCAATGTGCGCTAACAAGAGGATAGCCATGTTAGTGGTCAGAAATCTCAACCACATATAGACTCCTTCAGCTAGGGATTACATAGTGGTTCTTTGGTAACAGTCATTTTGGGTGTAGGTAATTTTGCATGTTTCATATGAGACTGTTGAAACTGAGATTCCTCTTCCAGTGGGACCACAATTTCCTAGAGAAAATAATCTCTCATTCTGTGAGGGTCTCCCTCATCTATTTTTTTCAAGGAGCAAGTACTCTAAGAAAATAAGATTTCTGAAACCAAACTGATGCCAGGCTTTTAGTTTGGGAATAGTTTGGGATCAGAATACAACAGTTTTCACAACATATCCTTAATTTCTACCGAAGTTGGTTTGAATATTCATTGTGCACATGTTTGCATTATTATACGGCAGCAGTTTTGCAACAATGTTATACATTAGCAAGAGCACTAGATGGAAGCACTATTTATTTTGTATGATGATAGTCCATAGGGCTACAAAACAAGTGGGATATAATTCCCGCCACTAGGAGACCAAGAACCCACACAAAAACTTAAATACCTCCCTCCTCCCATCTCTCCTCAGTTTTGTTCTTGGCCTTTCAGGAGGGTTAAGAACAGAGGTGTTCCAGCTACTTGTTTATGAAGCTCAGAACAATGTGAGACCCTTTATCCCTGGGACATATCATTCACAAAGAAGACAGAAGAGATTTCCATCAAGCTGAGTGCTACAGGGACATAGGAATACCTTGTTACATGTTATCTCCCTAAGGATTTCAGCCATAACTACCCTTGGGCTTCGTGGGGACATGTCCCTTAGCCTCCCCCTGTGGGACAATGGTATTTCCTCAAAAATCCTCTGCCGTACTTTTACAAGCACTGAATGGGCTCTCTACTTGATACTGCTGCAGTTTGATGCCTTGTCCGCTGGTGGATGGGTGCTCTCTACCATTATTATTTCCAGTATATGTGTGTTTGTTCAGACTCTGATATACTGTAAGTTTTGCATACAATGGAACCCAGTGAATATGTCCCCTCTTAAACTATGTTAAACATTTTAGAAGAGTGTTCTAATTATAACTCTCCTGCACATTTTTGTGTCTGAATCATGAAAGTTTAATTTTGACTAGACTGTCCCTTTAAGAATAATTTAAACAGGGCTATGGCAGAATATTTAGCAGCTATCACCAAGCCAAGTAAGCGTAAACGCAAGTCTGGTGTTTACCTCAGACAGTCTGTTCATGTGAACATGCAAGCTCCTTCCCCTCAACCTCAAATTCCTGTCCTGCTTCAGAACTCTGACTCTGAGGACTCAAAATAATCAAGTTTAGATGGGGAAGTGTAATCTGGCAAGTAAGATCCTGCTCCTGACCCTGAAATTGACAATGCTTTCAGATTTAAAGTTGTAGAAATAGAACTCTGGGAATTTCTGAGGAAAAAATCAGAAAAACAAACCTGTAAAGAAGTTAAATGTTGTTTTCAAAGCTCCTCCAAATATTTCAGAAGTATTTCATGTTTCAGATTTGGTTTCTGACTATATAGCCAAATAATAGAAAAACCTGGTATTCCATTTGCTCCTTCCTCCAAGATAAAGAGGATGTACACGATTCCAGAACAGAATGTGGAATTATGGGAAACCATACTCAAGGTTGATGGAGATATTTCCACTCTTGCCAAACACACTACTATCCCATGGAGGCACATTAAAGTCTTTCCTGGGAAAGCTCTTCCTTCAGCCAGGTCTTCTGCTTAAACCAGCAATGTACATCACCTGTGTTGCTGCGGAGGGGCTCTCTGGTACGATTCTTTATACGAAATGGCTTCTGAACAATCCTCTGCTGAGGACCTCCAGAATTGCATCAAGGCCCTTAAAATGGATAGCGCCTCTATATGTGACTCAGAAAATATAGAATTTTGCAACTATTAGGAGTCACTTAAAACGTGTTGCTAGAAATCTATTGTGTCCACAAGTAATTGTAACTAAATATACAAGCCGTGCTTGCAACTTATGTATTACAAACTTTGCAACACTGTGATTTGTATCATGTTAATGGTTCCTATTAGTAACCGGGTTAGTTACGAGATTAATGGGGTATCTTTCAGGAAAAATTAACATATATTGTATTACATTGGCTTCGCTAGTTCAACTTGTGTGAATCACGCTGTGTACTCAGTGCTGCATGCTTTCAACGCAACAACTTAACCATACTGCAACTGCCAATTAGTGAAATGGCTGAAATCCAAATAACATTCTATGACCGTAAGCAAGAAGTAGATATAAAAACACTGGTTGCTTTTGTTATGTATATGAGAACTTACTTCCTTATAAGCTATGGTTACCTTCAGATCAGCCACTCCATGTAAGCTCCTTTCACTTCCGTCTCGAGCACTGCTGGCAGCCGGAAAGCCCTTCCCATGGCTTTGAATAAATAGTACATGTAAAAGTTCCTTACCAGCTGGGATTAAATATGTAAAGCCTTGTGCTCTATAAAAATCACTTCCTTTATTGTCACAAGGTGTATGGCTCAGTCTCAAATTAGCTCAACAGTATGAACTGTCCTATGTGATTCCAGCCCAGAAGCACTTTATCAGATGTTTTATTTCCACTATAACCTTCATATCTTCTAGCTTTAAAGGGACACTGAACCCAAATTTTTTCTTTTGTGATTCAGATAGAGCATGAAATTTTAAGCAACTTTCTAATTTACTCCTATATCAAATGTTCTTCATTCTCTTGGTATCTTTATTTGAAATGCAAGAATGAAAGTTTAGATGCCGGCCCATTTTTGGTGAACAACCTAGGTTGACCTTGCTGATTGGTGGCTAAATTCATCCACCAATAAAAAAGTGCTATCCAGAGTTCTGATCCAAAAAGAAGCTTAGATGCCTTCTTTTTCAAATAAAGACAGCAAGAGAACGAAGAAAAATTGATAACAGGAGTAAATTAGAAAGTTGCTTAAAATTGCATGCTCTATCTGAATCACAAAAGAAAAAAATTGGGTTCAGTGTCCCTTTAAGGCTGATCTGACATTGTCAGAGAAAACAGATTTCTTCTCACTGCTAAATAAATTTCTTCTCAATAAAAGTATACATTTTTGTATGGTGCTTATGAGTCATTTCAGTGTAAAACCACTTTCTCTAAGTTGGTACTTGCCTGCCTATACCTATTTCTTCTAACTATTTATTTATCAGTAAGTATAAGTCTTTTTATAAATGTATTATTATTATTCTTTATTTATAAAGCGCCAATAAATTCTGCAGCACTGTCCATGGGTACAAAAGATAAAAGTAAAATAATAATACAATATTTTTGAGACAGGACAAAATTAATCAAATACAGGAGGAATTGAGAGCCATATTCTAGAACAGTAGAAGGTGAGAAACGGGAGGTGGGGACTGCAAAAGGTGAGAATGATGTTTGTGTGGAGTTAGATGAGGGCAATTATCAGGCAAGTGGAATTCATTTGTTACTGAGTTGGGTGATAGGCTTCCCTAAATAAAAATGTCTTTAGGGAGCGTTTAAAGGAAGACAGATTAAGAGAAAGTCTGACAGCACGAGGAATTGAGTCCCAGAAGGAAGGTGCTGCATGAAAGAAGTCCTGCAGTTTAGCATGGGAGGATGGGATGGTAGAAGATGCAAGGAGCAGGTCATTGTTGGACCTTAGAGGGTGGGTTGGAGTATATTTGTTGACTAGTGAGGACAGGCGTGGGGTGGGCAGCGTTAATAAACACTTTGTAGGTCAGGGTGAACATTTTTAATTTAATTCTGCTGTGAATTGGGAGCCAGTGAAAGGCATTTGAAGAGAGGTGCAGTATCGGAAAAGGTGGATTAGACTGGCATAGGCATTTAGGATGCATTGAAGGTGTGAGAGGCAAGAAAGAGGAAGGACAGTTAGTAGGTTATTACAGTAGTCAAGTCGGGAAATTACCAGGGAGTGGGTTGGCAGCTTAGTGGTATCAGCACTCAGAAACTGATGCATTTTGGAGATATTGCATAGGTGGTTGCTGCAGGATGAAGAGAGTAATTGGATATGGGGTATGAAGGACAGATTGGAGTCAAGTGTAACTTTGAGGCAGCGGACTTGGGGTGATGGGGAGATTGTTGTTCCGCTAACAGTGATAGAAAAGTTAGAAACCAGAGTAGAGTTAGGGGGAGGTGGTTTAGAAGATCACTTCCCAAATATTTATGCTGTTCTAGACAAATCAGAGTATATCATCTGCACTAATGCTCAATCTTCTCACTAAATCCACCATATTATGCTAAACTTCTTTACTTAATATACAAACAGACTCACAAATACTTGTATCTTAAATCATACTTGGGTAGGCTCGGGAGCAGCAATGTACTACTGGGAGCTAGTTTCTGATTGGTGGCTCCACATATATTCTTCTTTTCATTAGCGTATCTGATGTGTTTAACTAGCTTCAAGTTGTGAATTGCTGGCAAGAGAATGAAATATTTTTTGGATAATAGAAGTAAATTGGAAAGCTTGTTAAAACTGTATGCTTTATCTGAATCATGAAAGAAAATTATTCAGTTTCATGCCCCTTAAAAAAACTTAATCCTTAAGTCCCTGCAAATAAAAAGTCCAATTAAAAGATGACTATGAATGTATACACAGCTGTATCAACTCTGGATAAGCTGAAAATCATGCTCCCAATCCAGAGCCAATATAGCTGTTGTTTATGAGTGTGAACATTTTGTAGGTAGCAGAAAGTGCCAGCAGGAAATATCTGACAATGCTTTGATTAGCGAGTGAATTTATTTTTGTACAGTTACACTGTCATTTTTTAATGTATAGGAACTTCTGTGTTATTTTAAGTTTGGCCATATTAACCATTTTGACCTAGAGCAGGTAAGACACGGTATAAGATCTGGACACTGTATACTATTAACAGACTTTATAGAAATTCTGCCATAGCAAATTCCTTGTTTGCCTAATGGT
This sequence comes from Bombina bombina, assembly GCF_027579735.1. Lineage (NCBI taxonomy): Eukaryota > Metazoa > Chordata > Amphibia > Anura > Bombinatoridae > Bombina > Bombina bombina. Next base: position 305,736,312 of record NC_069501.1, on the reverse strand, counting down.
TATCCCGGCTTTGCCCAGATGCACATTATTTTGCATATTGTATATATTGTATATAATATAGTGCCTTTTTCTCTCTTCCTGGAATCTCAACTAATTTGTGTTACCATCCTCTTTATTTACTCCCCCAAATATGTTGTAATTCATTTTAACAGAACATTGGTCTAAATATGTATTGCAACATAAATATTCTGTTATAATAACATAATAAAATAAATTACATTTGCTATTTATGTGACACAAGACTAATTACATTTATTTAAACAAGATTAAAATATTCCTTGTTTATTTTGCAGCTAAGGAATATTGTAAAGTTCTGTTCCCATATGAAGCACTGAATGAAGATGAATTGACAATCAGGGAAGGTGATGTTGTAACGCTTATAAACAAGGTAATTATTAATATATCTTATTTCTATATATTGGCATATCATTACTGTTTGAGAAACAGCCAAGCATATTCAGTAGAATTGTAAGAAGGCTTTAGATAAGTACACATTTTTTTTAAAGGAATATAACCCCCAATTATTTTTTCATGATCCAGATATAGCTTGTGATTTTAAACAACTTTCTAATTTACTTTATTTATAATTTTTCTTCTTATGAGCCGGCCCATCTTTGGTTCATCACCTGGGTAGCTCTTTCTTATTGGTGGCTAAATGTACCCACCAATCAGCAAGCGCTATCCAGGGTGCTGAACCAGAGTGTGTTTAAAGAAATGTATTATTTAAATAATATCAGCAATAATCATAAAATAATAATTTTAAGTATAGTGAGACTCAGATAAAGGGAAAAATGCTTCCATGTCACTAGCATTGGGTCCTTAAAGGGACATAAAACCCCATATTTTGTGTTCATGATTTAGATGGAACTTTCCAATTTACTATTCTATTGTCTTATGTGCTTCTCACTCTTGGTATCCTTTGTTAAAAGCCATACATAGGAAGGCTCATGAGCAGCAATGCACTACTGGAAGCTAGCTGCTGATTGGTAACTGCACACATATGCCTCTTGTCATTGACTCACCAGATGTGTTCAGCTAGCTCCCAGGAGTGCATTGCTGATCCATCAACAAATAATACAAGGAAATTTAAGCAAATATTATAATAGTAAATTGGTAAGTTGTTTAAAATTGTATGTTGTATCTAAATTATGAATGTCACAATGTTATAATTATAATATATTTTTTAGAACCCTCTCAGTGTAGGACAGTGAGAATTTTTCCTTCTACAGTTACTTTATCGGCAAAATACAACAGGTTTAGTGAAGATCTGCAACATAAAAACAACACTATTTATTTTGTAAAATGGAAATATATTAATGACACCGGTGAATGGCTGTAAAATATAAATATATATATATATATATATATATATATATGTTACGAGAAGGTCAGAAATCCAGGGGGAATCCTAGCATTACCCAAGCGGCTGTGGGTAAAGCCTGATGTAACGTAATTTCCCCATCTACACTATTTTTTTCCCTCTGGGGGGTTCAAGGAAGGCGCCCCACCGATCCTCTGGCATCCACCCCAAGTGAACCTTGGGGAATGAGGTTTACATGGGGGACTTTGCCCCCCTTGAACCCCCCAGGCAGAGGCTTAAAAGATAGTGAAGATGTATATATGTTTGCTGCACTCTGAGAAGATTTATCATGTTACATCAGGCTTTACCCACAGCCGCTTGGGTAATGTCAGGTTTACCCAAATGCTTACTTTACCCGCAACATATATATATAAACATTAGACCATTTGCACTCCAGATATCCGTATACAGCAGCCTTGGGTGCAGCAAAAGCAAGTATAGACCAAAGTAGAAAAAGCGCACTCCAAAGGAATTTCATCAAAATAAATATTCACTTTATTAGTACACTTTTTGTCTGAGAACGGGTCTTATTGATCCAAAAACATTCACACTAATAAAGTGAATATTTCTTTTGATGAAATTCCTTTGGAGTGCGCTTTTTCTACTTTGGTATATATATAAATTAAAAACATGCTTAAATAGATAAACAAAATAAATAGTTTATTTTTCCTATGGTTTGCAAGTAAATGTGTAGTAAGACATAAGGGAGGTGTATTATTTGTTGAGAAGTTTCCAGAGGCTTTGTAGGAGCAGGGGGTCAAATTTAAAGGGACGCTCAAGTCAAATTTAAACTTTAATGGCTCAGATAGAGCATGCAATTTTAAACAACTTTCCAATTAACTTCCATTAATAAAATATGATGTTTTTTATATTTACTTTTTTGAGTCACCAGCTTCTACTGAGCCTGTGCAAGAATTCACAGACTATATGTATATGCATTTGTGATTGGCTGATGTCTATCACATGATGCAGGAGGAGTGGAAATAGACATAACTGACATTTGTCAGAAAAAACATCTACTGATTTGAAGTTTAGATTAAGTGCTATTGCATTGTCTTGTTATCATGCATTTGTTGATTACACAAATTTACTGTATTGACTGGTTCTTTAAATCTGAAGTATACAGAAAGTCATAAACGTTACAGTAACTGGAGGATGAAGTAGATCACTGTAATCAGAAGAGTCTGCTTAGTAGAAGCAATAATTAGAAATAGAGATCTACCACCATACAGAGAACTAGGCATAAAGCTAGATCCCCAATCATGGGACCACATTTTTACAAATACTAGAAGATCCTCTGCTTCCTCAAGGGTTATAGAAAGTAATTACAAAATAATCACAAGATGGTACCTCACCCTCCCATTTTAAATATCTTTACCCTCAACTCTCAGATAGATGCTGGTGAGGCTGCAAACAGAGGGGCTCCATGACCCACATATGGTAGGCATGCCCACTACTGTCCAGTTACTGGAGTGAATTTGAAAAACTACTACAGATTTTATTTAACAACTCAAATTTCACCCTAGTCCCATGCATAGCTCTTCTGAACCTTTTCCCCAAACATACATGTAAAATAAGGCTTAGATTAATGCAATTCATTACTAATTTGGCTAAGGCCCTGCTGGCCAGGGCATGGAAGAAAACCTGCCATCCCCTCCATCCAAGAATGGATCAAACATATCATAGACACAATGACCTTAGAAGAATATGGGTTCTATATAAATAAAAAAAACTGGACACATTCCACAACATAAAATATTACTGGGCATCAACCCTACAACTGTACCAAAATTCTAACCCGAACACATGACACAACTCTCACCCCCCCCCCCAGAATTTATCTTAAAACTTAGACGACACCGCTGAGCACAAACCAACACTATTAACACAAACACAGGTATAACACCCAAGTTGAACCATCCAAGAAGCTAATTCAAAGCCTCTCTCAGTCACAACCAATGCTGACCCCTTGGGGCGTAATGGACTAAAACAAAGGGAACTATAAAACTCTTCCATCCAAACCCCCCCCCCCCCCCATGCAGTGGATCTCCCTCCTCCCCCCCCCCACACTTAATCATTTACTTATTGTTCTATTCTTATGTATTAACTTTTGTTGGCAACTTTCTTTTACTAATGTTATTGGACAGGTTTTACCCGCAATGTCTTGACTGGTTGTACAACTTATTTAATAAAATCAATAAAAAATACTGTTAAAAAAACCATTAGTTTGTTGCAGTAGGTGTCAGGGCATGAGAGAGTTAATTTTTTTTAACGTAGGTCTAATGTATTCGAAAATTTTTAGAAATTGCTTTTGTTACCAATTTTTCTATTATTAATTAAGCTTGGTTCTGCCGCTAGATTTATCCTTCATATAAAGCTGATTCATCCTGCTAACGGCTGCTGTGTTTGTCTTTTTGGTAATGTTGATTGCAAATGATCAAAATAGGAGAAACAGATGCCAACAAAAACACAGTGATATCCCATCATCAGTCAGTTTGTGTCCTGAAAATAGCAAGGAACGTGTTCTTGTTCCACACTGTAACAAGTGTGGGTATATCTTGGCAGTGTGGCAATCATCATACTATGAGCGACTTGTGTGCTTCAAACAAATGCTAGTAATTCATCATTCTCAAGCTATTCGACTTGCCAGAGCAGCAGTTTCACTGAAACCTTTTTCATGAAATGTTTCTACATTATCTTTATATTTTTCACTCCAAGAGGACCTTACATGTTACACCCTGGGCCACTGAAAATGGCATTAAATAATGAAGTGCTAGATACAGCTAAAATGTGAGAACAGTCTGAATTAATGGTCTGACAAATGAACCTGATGGAGTGGGCTCTGCTCACATCACCTTACTGTTTAGACAGTTTTTATGTAAAAAGAGCATAAGGAAATCCATGTGTAGATATAGATAATTAAAATGAGTCTATAATGACTCATATTTTCTTGAGCCTACACAGTATAAAAAAAGCACCTTTTGGAAATAGATACAATAGAACTAGCTGCAGACTCAGGGTCTTGGTGGATTTTCTCTCGAGTCACTGCCTCCCACTCTTTAAATGTCATTCACTAGTAACCTTTGTTATCAATAAACAGGAGCTTGTCAGAAAGAATAAAGCACATATATACCAGGTTTGTTCAGACAGAGGCATTGGGGATAGCATTTCCTCTAGCACTATTACTCAGGAAAGACTTTTTCAGTACTATGATGTCATTGTAGCAATAATCCTTTGTGCCAATTTAAATGCAGAAGATAAAACAAATTCTGTTGATACTGTATGTTAGTCCTCTTGGGTCTGTGCAGTAATATATCACTGCACCATTTTGACACTTTTGCAAACTAGAAGACTCCTAGCTATATATATGTGTGTGTGTGTGTGTGTGTGTTTACATATTTGTGTGCATATATACTGTATATATAAATATACAGTATATATGTTTGTATTGATATATATAAATATGTGTGTGTAGCATATATATATATATATATATATATATATATATATATATATGTGTGTGTATATATCTATATATTTATACTGTATGTATATATATATATATATATATATATATATATAACACACAGAGAAAACCCAGCACGCACTCACACTCACTTACAAGCTCTCAGCTAAGATTTAAAAGCAAAAATGGAAAGGTTAGTCACCGCATCTGGCCAAATGGGACAAGCTCAGGTACAACGTCAAGGTCCTCTCCAATACCTGAGACCCTAAAACAGCCACACAATGCAAGCTTTCAAATCCAAACAAACTGAAAACAAGGGAAGGGTGCACAGGAATATGTAACCACCCTAGACATATACAAAACACGGAAGGGAACTGCACTCTCATACCGGACCGGGTACACATCCCATGACCCTGCAACATGCTCAGCCCTGGGTGCCACTGGCACTCACAGGAAGCTGTGCTGTCCCCAGAGCCACAAGCAGTTAACCCCAGACAGGTCTGGGTGCAAGAACCATAGGGAAAATTACAAAACAAATTAATACAACACACAGAGAAAACCCAGCACTCACTTACAAGCTCTCAGCTAAGATTTAAAAGCAAAAATGGAAAGGTTAGTCACCGCATCTGGCCAAATGGGACAAGCTCAGGTACCACGTCAAGGTCCTCTCCAATACCTGAGACCCTAGAACAGCCACACAATGCAAGCTTTCAAATCCAAACAAACTGAAAACAAGGGAAGGGTGCACAGGAATATGTAACCACCCTAAACATATACAAAACACGGAAGGGAACTGCACTCTCATACTGGACCGGGTACACATCCCATGACCCTGCAACATGCTCAGCCCTGGGTGCCACTGGCACTCACAGGAAGCTGTGCTGTCCCCAGAGCCACAAGCAGTTAACCCCAGACAGGTCTGGCTGCAAGAACCATAGGGAAAATTACAAAACAAATTAATACAACACACAGAGAAAACCCAGCACTCACTTACAAGCTCTCAGCTAAGATTTAAAAGCAAAAATGGAAAGGTTAGTCACCGCATCTGGCCAAATGGGACAAGCTCAGGTACCACGTCAAGGTCCTCTCCAATACCTGAGACCCTAAAACAGCCACACAATGCAAGCTTTCAAATCCAAACAAACTGAAAACAAGGGAAGGGTGCACAGGAATATGTAACCACCCTAGACATATACAAAACACGGAAGGGAACTGCACTCTCATACCGGACCGGGTACACATCCCATGACCCTGCAACATGCTCAGCCCTGTGTGCCACTGGCACTCACAGGAAGCTGTGCTGTCCCCAGAGCCACAAGCAGTTAACCCCAGACAGGTCTGGGTGCAAGAACCATAGGGAAAATTACAAAACAAATTAATACAACACACAGAGAAAACCCAGCACTCACTTACAAGCTCTCAGCTAAGATTTAACAGCAAAAATGGAAAGGTTAGTCACCGCATCTGGCCAAATGGGACAAGCTCAGGTACCACGTCAAGGTCCTCTCCAATACCTGAGACCCTAAAACAGCCACACAATGCAAGCTTTCAAATCCAAACAAACTGAAAACAAGGGAAGGGTGCACAGGAATATGTAACCACCCTAGACATATACAAAACACGGAAGGGAACTACACTCTCATACCGGACCGGGTACACATCCCATTACCCTGCAACATGCTCAGCCCTGGGTGCCACTGGCACTCACAGGAAGCTGTGCTGTCCCCAGAGCCACAAGCAGTTAACCCCAGACAGGTCTGGGTGCAAGAACCATAGGGAAAATTACAAAACAAATTAATACAACACACAGAGAAAACCCAGCACTCACTTACAAGCTCTCAGCTAAGATTTAAAAGCAAAAATGGAAAGGTTAGTCACCGCATCTGGCCAAATGGGACAAGCTCAGGTACCACGTCAAGGTCCTCTCCAATACCTGAGACCCTAGAACAGCCACACAATGCAAGCTTTCAAATCCAAACAAACTGAAAACAAGGGAAGGGTGCACAGGAATATGTAACCACCCTAAACATATACAAAACACGGAAGGGAACTGCACTCTCATACCGGACCGGGTACACATCCCATGACCCTGCAACATGCTCAGTCCTGGGTGCCACTGGCACTCACAGGAAGCTGTGCTGTCCCCAGAGCCACAAGCAGTTAACCCCAGTAAGGTCTGGGTGCAAGAACCATAGGGAAAATTACAAAACAAATTAATACAACACACAGAGAAAACCCAGCACTCACAAGCTCTCAGCTAAGATTTAAAAGCAAAAATGGAAAGGTTAGTCACCGCATCTGGCCAAATGGGACAAGCTCAGGTACCACGTCAAGGTCCTCTCCAATACCTGAGACCCTAAAACAGCCACACAATGCAAGCTTTCAAATCCAAACAAACTGAAAACAAGGGAAGGGTGCACAGGAATATGTAACCACCCTAGACATATACAAAACACGGAAGGGAACTGCACTCTCATACCGGACCGGGTACACATCCCATCACCCTGCAACATGCTCAGCCCTGGGTGCCACTGGCACTCACAGGAAGCTGTGCTGTCCCCAGAGCCACAAGCAGTTAACCCCAGACAGGTCTGGGTGCAAGAACCATAGGGAAAATTACAAAACAAATTAATACAACACACAGAGAAAACCCAGCACTCACTTACAAGCTCTCAGCTAAGATTTAAAAGCAAAAATGGAAAGGTTAGTCACCGCATCTGGCCAAATGGGACAAGCTCAGGTACCACGTCGAGGTCCTCTCCAATACCTGAGACCCTAGAACAGCCACACAATGCAAGCTTTCAAATCCAAACAAACTGAAAACAAGGGAAGGGTGCACAGGAATATGTAACCACCCTAAACATATACAAAACACGGAAGGGAACTGCACTCTCATACCGGACCGGGTACACATCCCATGACCCTGCAACATGCTCAGCCCTGGGTGCCACTGGCACTCACAGGAAGCTGTGCTGTCCCCAGAGCCACAAGCAGTTAACCCCAGACAGGTCTGGGTGCAAGAACCATAGGGAAAATTACAAAACAAATTAATACAACACACAGAGAAAACCCAGCACTCACTTACAAGCTCTCAGCTAAGATTTAAAAGCAAAAATGGAAAGGTTAGTCACCGCATCTGGCCAAATGGGACAAGCTCAGGTACCACGTCAAGGTCGTCTCCAATACCTGAGACCCTAAAACAGCCACACAATGCAAGCTTTCAAATCCAAACAAACTGAAAACAAGGGAAGGGTGCACAGGAATATGTAACCACCCTAGACATATACAAAACACGGAAGGGAACTGCACTCTCATACCGGACCGGGTACACATCCCATGACCCTGCAACATGCTCAGCCCTGGGTGCCACTGGCACTCACAGGAAGCTGTGCTGTCCCCAGAGCCACAAGCAGTTAACCCCA